>NC_060191.1:19936661-20044161 GCF_021184085.1 Oncorhynchus gorbuscha
GTTGAAGACAAGGAGAGTGGTCAGGAGGCGAGTGGAGACAAGGAGAGTGGTCAGGAGGCGAGTAGAGACGAGGAGAGTGGTCAGGAGGCGAGTGGAGACAAGAACAGTGGTCAGGAGGGGAGTGGAGACGAGGAGAGTGGTCAGGAGGTGAGTGGAGACAAGGAGAGTGGTCAGGAGGCGAGTGGAGACAAGGAGAGTGGTCAGGAGGCGAGTGGAGATGAGGAGAGTGGTCAGGAGGCGAGTGGAGACAAGGAGAGTAGTCAGGAGGCGAGTAGAGACGAGGAGAGTGGTCAGGAGGCGAGTGGAGACGAGGAGAGTGGTCAGGAGGCGAGTGGAGACGAGGAGAGTGGTCAGGAGGCGAGTGGAGACGAGGAGAGTGGTCAGGAGGCGAGTGGAGACAAGGAGAGTGGTCAGGAGGCGAGTGGAGACAAGGAGAGTGGTCAGGAGGTGAGTGGAGACGAGGAGAGTGGTCAGGAGGTGAGTGGAGACGAGAAGAGTGGTCAGGAGGTGAGTGGAGACGAGGAGAGTGGTCAGGAGGTGAGTGGAGATGAGGAGAGTGGTCAGGAGGCGAGTGGAGACGAGGAGAGTGCTCAGGAGGCGAGTGGAGACAAGGAGAGTGGTCAGGAGGCGAGTGGAGATGAGGACAGTGACCAGGAGCTGAGTGGAAATGAGGACAGTGACCAGGAGCTGAGTGGCCAAGAGGGAGTAGAGTCCGGCTCAGGCGAGGAGCACTCTGCATCTGCTGATTCTGCTGATTCTGGAGAAAGCTCACAGATCCTTCAACCAGAAGTCCTATACATCAATGAAACTGTCACTCCCATCAATGGCACAACTGTCAATAGCACAGATGAAAGCGAGCCTGAGTCGAGCACAGATGCGCCTTCTACTGACATGGAGATCACGCTGCTCCCTGATTTGTACCAGACCCCCGTGCCCTCCCCCACCGTACCCCAGGAGTCCCGGGCCGATGCAGATCTGGAGTACAGTGGGGAGACCTCAGTCACGGAGGACCCTGACTCCATCACTCCACCCACTGAGGAGCCTGAAGAGACCCCCAGCCCGACGCCCACCACAGAGGACTACGATGACCAGACTACGACGGCAGCACCCCTATATCCAGAGGACGTTGATGAGGAGAAACTGATTACCATTCCTACTACTCCAAGATTTGGGAACATTTCAGGTAACGTTCAATGCAACTCAAACCATGACAATTATTTGAATGCATGTGTTAATGCAAATCATAATTGCATCATTTCTACCATATACCTCACCTTAAATTACTCACTTGACTCTTGTATTTATTTTATGGTCTCATGCCTCCCCCACTCTGCTTAGTCATTAGAACGTTTAAAAAAAATGCTATCACATGGCAGTCAGAGTAAACAACTGACTCAGCAAAAGAAGGGGATTATCATTGTTTCGGTTGGAGGTAAACACACAGCAGCTGTCTCTGTTTATAGCAGCAAAGGATTGGGAACATAATATGCAGTGGCCTCCAAAGGTATTGGTACAGTGACAATTTTTCTTTTTCTTTTGGCTCTACTCCAGTACTTTGGATTGAAATGATACAATGACTATGAAACCCTAAACACTTCTACATGAATGTGGATGCTACCATGATTACGGATAACCGTGAATGAATGGTGAATGATGATGACTGAGAAAGTTACAGAGGCATAGATAACATACCCCTCCAAAAGTGTTTTGAGACATATTCTGTTCTTATTTCCAATACAAGTGACTCCAAAATGACACATTACATTATTCACCATTCATTTGTATTGGGCACAAAATAATCTGAAACACAAACAAAACAAATGCATCCAACAGGTTTGTAGTCACAAGCTTGATGCACTGTATTTAGTCATTGTTTGCTAGGAATATTGGACCAAATACTAATCTTTCAACTACTTGAATACACATACGTGAATTTGTCCAAATACATTTGGTTGCCTAAAATGGGGGGACTATCTACAAAAAGTGCTGTAAATTCACCCGATATGTATGAAAATACCCTGACATAAAAGCTGAAAGTCTGCACGCTCATAGTCATTGTATCATTTCAAGCATCTGCCAAGCAGGGCTGTGTTTGTAAATATATTTCAATTTCAATTTGTATCAACAAGCTCACACATAAATGTCTGTATTTTTAAATTATTTTTATTAACCTCATTGGTATTTTTTCAATGGCAAAATGAGGCTCAGGAAGTTATTTTCAAGTAGTTATTTTCATTTATTAGACATATACAGTGATGATCTAAAAATAAAATGTAAAAGACTGCATGGGGGGGGGGCATTAACAAAATGGCATGGTAAAAAAGAGCATGGAAGCATATGTGCTCCACTTCATATATGCATGTGAAAAAGTCACCTATGTCTGAAATTTCCTCAGCACAGGGGCTTGAAAAGGTCAAATTCTATTTTCTATAAGCTGAACACTCAGGCCACTGTAGGCCTATAGTCAGTCAGTGATGAGGATGAGTGCTGTTGGTATAATGGCTCCCTCCAGTGGCAGTTAAAGAAATTCACATGTAAATCAACAATAAAGTGATCCTGTCATATCTGTCCTTTACATTGACACTATATAGAGGAGATTCCAAATGATTTGTACTGCATTTACATTGGTGCCAATGTTTGTCCTCTCCTACGTTTGTGTCTCAGATGCCTGCCTAGATAATCCTTGTTCCAACGGGGGAACATGTGTGGACAGTGGGTCTTCAACCAAGTGCCTTTGCTTGCCCACCTATGGGGGAGACATGTGCCAGACAGGTACAGTAACAGATAGCATGTTTTGTTTTCTCAAATATAAGGTTGAAATAATGAACATATCGCTCCCCCATATGTATATTTTTGTCTCCTCTGTGTGCATCTAACCTCTTCTTCTTCATGTTGATCAGACCTGGAGGTGTGTGAGCCGGGTTGGGAAAAGTTCATGGGCTTCTGTTACCAACATTTCACCAAGCGTCAGGGCTGGGAGGTGGCAGAGCGGCACTGTCGTTTGTGTGGCGGTCACCTGATCTCGGTCATGACCCCTGAGGAACAGGACTACATTAACGGTACAGCGGACCTGAAAACATGTCATTTGATCTTGTAACAGACAGCTCCGAGTGCTCTGCATAACTTGACCTGTGTAACCCTCATCCGTGGATTGTTAAAAAGGTGTAATTCAATCACTTACATGGGAAAATGTGTTCATTTAACTATTTATCATAGCTTCATTCAGTGTGAACAGAACTTACAGTCCTAAAATGCATAAACTGAATGCGTAATGACACCTCTGTAACCCCAGTACCATCTGTGAGGAATATTTTGTAAACAAATGAATTTATTTGTTTAAAGGTTGTATGGTCCAGGGAAGACGCAACATTGTCTTCGTTCATGTCTTACCTGCCGTTCACTCATTTTACCTTGAAACATAGGAGAGCCTTGATGCCGGTGTTGATATTGTGTCTGGAAATATGGAGGAGATGATTATCTAGCATTCCTTAGTTGTTTCCCATGGCCTGTAGTCTTACAGCGGCCCCTACTTGCTAGTGAGCGAGTGTTTGCAGGCCCAAAGTTACAGTGAGCTCTCTCTTTCCCTTTAGATAAGTACAGAGAGTACCAGTGGACGGGACTGAATGACAGGACCATAGAGGGAGACTTCCGCTGGTCTGACGGGAATCCTCTGGTGAGTCTCACATAGTCTGTGTTCCCATAAAATAAGTCTAGGTTCTCCATAAACATAATGTTGTTTGCATGAACGTGCCTCTGGGATTGTATCCCATTGGTACACAGAAGATCCTCACTTATGTTTTGTAAGACCTGATGCAAAAATAACCTCCTCCTGGTATGTGATCTGCTTCTCATGCTACTTCTCAGCTGCTGTATATGTAATAATATAATAATAATAATAATATATGCCATTTAGCAGACGCTTTTATCCAAAGCGACTTACAGTCATGCGTGCATACATTCTACGTATGGGTGGTCCCGGGGATCGAACCCACTACCCTGGCGTTACAAGCGCCATGCTCTACCAACTGAGCTACACAGGACCACATATGTGAACTAACAGTATTAAAACTCGTCTACTTCTTCATCATCCTTCCCATCTTTCTCTGCCAGTTGTATGAGAACTGGTACCGGGGCCAGCCGGACAGTTACTTCCTGTCTGGAGAGGACTGTGTGGTGATGGTATGGCATGACGGGGGGCGCTGGAGCGATGTGCCCTGTAATTACCACCTCTCCTACACCTGCAAGAAGGGCACCTGTGAGTACACAACCATAATCACCACGGTAGTGTAGCATAGAAGTCCTCAACCTCTCAGCATGGTTTTAATGTATTTGCACCCCTAACAGCATTATTTTTGTTCAGCTTTCTGTGGCCAACCCCCCATTATTGCCAATGCCAAGGTGTTTGGTAAGTCGCGTCTGCGCTACGAGACCAACTCCAAGGTGCGTTACTACTGTGAAGAAGGATTCCTCCAGACACAGAACCCCGTCATTAAGTGCTTATCCAACGGCCAATGGGAGGAGGCTTTGATCACCTGTCACCCTGGTGAGGACAGACATTCATTCCATTGACTGACATGAAACAAAATAAATGTATGATGTGTGTGATAGGTCTCTAATGTTATCATTGTATGACTCGCTTAAGTTATTTTGTGCTCTATTGTGATAATGACATGATGTACCTGCTATGTTTTTACAGCCGTGACCAACTTGGCAGAGGGAGAGCAGGTCACGACGCCACCCTATCAGAACGAGGGGGTGGAGGTGGTGGACACAGCCACGGAGAAAGCCACTTCAGGGTTCTGGGACATCAAGTGGAACTAATAAGCTCATCAAACTCAATATGCCCCTTCCCTCTGCCCCCTTCCCTGGAATCCTATGTTCCAGTCAAAGACTGTCCAACCTTGTCCCTCCAACAAGGTGGAGCCTTGTAAAATAAATGTTCTCCCTGAGAACGAGTCATCACATTCCTGTCACCAGCGCTTTCCAGGATAAACCCATTTAGAACATCAACAGACTTGATGTTACTCGGACCTAGTGCCGATCGATCACACTTACAATAAGAGTACATCCCAACATAAGGCCACGATTAGAGGGAATGGATCGAATTTGCACAGTACAGTTTGTCATTGGAATGAGCTTTAACGAAGATGTCCCATCCATCATTGGGCTTGTTTGTTGTATAAGGATGTGTGATTGTTGACTAGTGACATTCTTTGATATCCACCTGTGCTACGACACTGTTGCATTACTGTATTTGACTGAGTAACATATATTATGACATGTTTATGAGGGTGTACAGTAAGATTTTGATAGAGAGTTTCAGAAAAGTGCAACCTAAATCTCAACCTCAGCTGGTCTGACATTAACCGAAGCCACTTTCCCACCCTCTGCCACAAAGTCAGAATTAAGATGTCCACTTCCGTATGCTATTGTATAATAAAATCTCCTTGTCAATCCATATCTTCTCAATTCCTACAACACAAAGCATTTTCTCAACATGTCCTCTTATCTGGTGCTTTGTTTTATCAGGTGTCTTACGAACTTTGGACCCAATATTAGAAGCCAATTTCCACTTTTAAAGTACTTGGTTTGAAAATAGCCAGAATCCAAAGTTTGTTTTTTTATACTCTCGTAAAAACGTAATCACTAAGATACTAGGAAGAACATGTGAAAATGTCCACAATGGTATTTCTGTTTTCATGCACCAATGATGTCATTGTCTTAGTTCCAGTGGAAGTAATACTGTACGTTGGTAGTGTTTAACAGTAATCAAATAATGCTAATTGTAAATCCCATTTGTGACTGCACAATTGCATATTGAACTTGTTATGAAAGAAAAAATGTAATTGTACAACTAATTAAAAAGGAGATGGATTAAATAAGAAAAATATAGTTTTTGGAGAGTAGAAAATAAATATCTAATAAAATGAATTGATTACAATGTATTTATCTATGTGAATATGGTTGCATTTGAATGATATTTTCATGCCACATATCAAATACACTGTCAAGATATTTTATTGTATTACAGTTATGCTCAGTGTGTATACTTTCTCCCATTCTGCTATTTACACACTCTCTTACATCAGCTAAGAAGCTAACAGTAGCATTTTAGGAATTTGTCATTGTGTAATAACTATCCTGTTACACTAGAATAATGCTTCTTGGATAACAAAGTTCACAAAACAAATGTTACACAAGCGCAGGAACACATGTACAGCAGTTGTTACCTGTAGCAGTAAAGTTCATTAAAGAGGCAGGCTTTTGTTGATGTGTCCCATGGAAAAAGGCATTAAGCCTTCGAGGTTTCCTGTTATAACATATTGTAGTATTGCAGAAAATCGCAGTGCTACTTGTATCTTTTTGCCGTTGTTGAGGAACCAGTTCCTAGCCTTTTGACTACCTGTATCTGCAAGCCCTACGTACTGAAACCTGTAGGGGGTCACTGGTAGTCTTCACAATGGTTCTGCGTCTTGGATCTATGAAGTCAGTGGAAGTAGGCTCCACACGCTATGGGTCTCATGAAAGCTACCTGTAGCAGTAGGCACCATAGAGACGGAGGGTCTTGTTGGGGTACCCAAAGGTGCGCACCCCAGCCTCGGGAATACCGCCACAGCGCTCTCTAGGGGTGGTGATGGGGAAACGCACACTGCCGTCCTTCAACCAACCTCCATCACAGCGGTCATAGCTCAGGAAACGCCAGGCCGAATAGAGCTGTCCAACAAGAGCTAACTCTGCTCCCTCACCCCTACATGCCTGCATTGCCTCCCCAAATGTGAGTGGCTGTCCAACGAAGAACACAAAGCCTGGAAGAGAGGAAGGAGAATGCAAGTTCTTTAACCTGCTAAAGCAGTGTTCCCCAACTGACGTCCCATGATCCGAATTTGGCCTGCGGGTGATTTTATTTGCCACCCCCCAAGTTTTGAGCATTTTTTAAATTGTTGGACATAAAAGGCTGTAAAAACACCAGCATGCATATCAGCTCCAAGTGATTTTCATTTTGGAAATCTGTTCCAAAGTATATGTGTGATCATATACAAATGTAAGCAAGATTTAAAATGATCATCTGTTATATCTGTTTGGGCTTCTTGCTGTCATTTTATGCAATCTACAAATTATTTGTAAATATGTCCCTGCCCCCCTGACCATCTGCTCAAGAAAATAAATCGTCCCTCTGCTGAATCTAGTTGATAATCCCTGTGCTAAAGCATAAGAAGTCATTTGTTGTATCAGTCATTCTGGATCTAAAGTGTTGACATGCAACAATATCATTACTGTTATTTAAGGTAAGTATGGTGCTGTATCCATGCCTATATGGCAGCGATCATCAACTAGATTCAGACACAGATTTCTTCAGAATTATAATAATTACAAATAGTTTGTAGACTGCAAATTGACCGCAAGAAGCTCAAGCAGATATAACATTTGACTGAAACATAATCATTTCAAACCTTGCCTACATTTGTATACGATAACATACAGTTGAAGTCAGAAGTTTACATACACCTTAGCCAAATACATTTAAACTCCGTTTTTCACAATTCCTGATATTTAATAAAAATTTCCCAATGAGGAACCAGACTTGTGGAGGTCTACATTTTTTTTCTGAGGTCTTGGCTGATTTCTTTTGATTTTCCCATGATGTTAAGCAAAGACTCACTGAGTTTGAAGGTAGGCCTTGAAATACATCCACAAGTACACTTCCAATTGACTCAAATTATGTCAATTAGCCTATCAGAATCTTCTAAAGCCATGACATCATTTTCAGGAATTTTCCAAGCTATTTAAAGGCACAGTCAACTTAGTGTATGTAAACTTCTAACCCACTGGAATTGTGATACAGAGAATTCTAAGTGAAATAATCTGTCTGTAAACAATTAAAATGACTTGTGACATGCACAAAGTAGATGTCCTAACCGACTTGCCAAAACTATAGTTTGTTAACAAGAAATTGGTGGAGTGGTTGAAAAATGAGTTTTAATGACTCCAAGTGTATGTAAACTTCCAACTTCAACTGTACCTCCATTATGGGTGGGAATACTTTCAAACATATTTCCTAAATTAAAATGTACAGTCATTTATGTCCACAATTAACAAAATGTAAACTTATTGGGGAACCGTGCTATATGATAAAACCACCCTCTGTCTTTACAATTCAACATTTCCACTGAAGTTTTTATTTTCCGATTACAGTGGATGTTCTAATGTCCCTAAAGGGCAACTAGTTTCCCACAGCTGGACTTGTTTACAAGTGGGCCTGAACAACAGCCTTTATTGTCCATCCCCATCCTCTCAGGACCATTAACGAGCCCACTCCTATGAATCGCCAAAGGTTACCCTGTTGGTATGGAAAGTTTACAGTCAGAATGACCTAAGAGTGTTCAGAACACAGTCTTTTGCCAATACTATAATATAATTGCATGCTTACTAATGTTTGATTAAATGTTGGTTCCAGACTATTTTTAAATGTACAACATCGCCCAAATCCAATTGAACTAATTTTTATTAAATTTCAGTAAGCAGCATCCCAAATGAAAAAGGATGGAACTAATTTGGCACATCAAGACTATACTGACATTGCTATTTGACAGCTTCACAAAGCACCAAAACCCACTCAGCTGACCTGTGGTTCTAGAGGTGAAACAGAAGGCATCAAAGTGGTCCCGGATCCTGTCCCGGGGGCCATAGCTGCGAATGCCAGGTAGCAGCCCCCCCCCACATTCTGCTCGTGGGTGCAGGATGGGGTAGTGGACTGTCCCATCGATGAGCCATCCCGCGTTGCACCAATCCAGACCCTCTGTCCAGGCTACACAATGAGAATGTGTTACTGTTTACTTTGTGAAAGTTAGCGGTACATAAACCTCTATGGCATGGGTGTCAAACTCTGGCCGGTGGGCCAAATTTGGCCCGCGGGGTAATTATATTTGGCCCGTGAGACAATACCAAATTACTACTAGAGCTGGCCCACCGGTATTATACAGCGCATTCACCACTAATACTACGAATCCCATAATGCTCTGCTGTTTTCGCGCGCCAATCAGGACAGGACCCAGAAACGCTCTCTCCTCTGTGACAGTAGTCATAGCAACATAGACGCTACAACTGTCAGCGAGCTAACCCTTCCCAAAAATGGCGAAAAGAAAGGCAGAAAACAGGAGCTTTCTGGACAAGTGGGAGGCAGAATATCTGTTTACATATGTAAAAGACAAACCTGTTTGTCTTGTTTGTGGAGTCAACGTGGCTGTAAGTAAGGAGTACAACATTAGACGACACTATGAAACGAAACACCATGACAAATACAAGGACCTGGACATGACTCAAAGGAGCCAGAAAGTAGAGGAGATGAAAAGAAGTTTGGTTTCACAACAGAATATGTTTAAAAAAGCCACATCACAAAGCGAGGCTGCTGTAAAGGCTAGTTATATAGTGGCAGCAGAGATCGCAAAATCAGCCCGGCACCTTTAATGAGGGAGAGTTCATGAAAAAGTGCATGATGAAGGTTTGTGACCTCGTATGCCCAGAGAAAAAACAAGCATTTTCAAATGTGAGCCTGAGCAGGAACACAGTAGCTGATCGCACATGTGATCTTGCCACCAATCTGTATGACCAGCTGATGGAAAAGGGAAAAGATTTTGTTGCGTTCTCCCTCGCTGTGGATGAGAGCTGCGACGCATCTGATACTGCTCAGCTGTCAGTCTTCATCCGTGGAGTGGACTCAAATCTGTGTGTTACGGAGGAGCTATTAGGATTCAAATCAATGCATGGCACAACCACAGGAAAGGAAATCTTTGAGGAGGTTTCCAAATGTGTAACTGAAATAAAGCTGCCGTGGGATAAACTCGTTGGATTAACGACAGATGGTGCGCCAGCGATGTGCGGTAAAAAGAGTGGACTGGTGGGCATGGTTCGGGAGAAGATGCAGGAAGAAAACTGTGCAGGTGAGCTAACTGTTTACCACTGCATCATACATCAGGAAGCACTGTGTGCCAAAGCCCTAAAGATGGAACATGTTATGACCACAGTAACACAGGTAGTTAACTTTATAAGAGCCAAAGGTCTAAATCACCGCCAGTTTAAATCTTTTCTGGAGGAGTGTGGTTCGGAATACGCAGACGTGCCGTATCACACAGAGGTGAGATGGCTAAGCAGAGGAAAAGTACTGAACAGATGTTTCGAGCTGCGTGAGGAAATATGTCAATTCCTGGAAACCAAAGGGAAGGATACAGCAGAGCTCCGGGAGCAAAAGTTCCTATGTGAGCTGGCCTTTCTCTGTGACATCTCGAGCCATCTCGATGCGCTGAACCTGCAGCTTCAGGGGCGGGGGCG
The DNA here is from genome assembly GCF_021184085.1 of Oncorhynchus gorbuscha. NCBI lineage: Eukaryota > Metazoa > Chordata > Actinopteri > Salmoniformes > Salmonidae > Oncorhynchus > Oncorhynchus gorbuscha. The sequence continues at coordinate 19,946,988 of NC_060191.1, forward strand.
CATCATCACAGACATGTACGCTGCAGTGAGGGCCTTCAAAACTAAACTGTGCCTGTGGGAGAATCAGATGCTGCAAGGAAACCCTTGCCATTTTCCCTGCTGCCAATCCATAAAAGCGCAGATCTCTACCGCCGTGTTCCCATGCGCACAGTTTGCTGAAAAACTCTGAGTTTAGCCGGCCGCTGAGTTTAGCCGGCCGCTGAGTTTAGCCGGCGATTTGCCGACTTCGATGCCCAGAAATGCAAGTTTGAACTGCTTAGTAATCCCTTCGCAGTTGATGTGGAAAATGCACCAACCAACATCCAAATGGAGCTGATTGAACTCCAGTGCAACGACACGCTGAAGTCAAAGTATGATGCTGTGGGCGCCGCACAGTTTCCACGGTTCATCCCTGACACAATGCCTCAGCTCCGCACCCGAGCTGCTCAGATGCTCTCCATGTTCGGCAGCACTTATCTATGCGAGCAACTTTTCTCCTCGATGAAGATGACCAAAACAACTCACAGGAGACGTCTGACTGATGAACATCTTCGCTCGATACTGAGGATTTCTTCAGCTCAGAGCTTGAGCCCAGACATTGATGAACTAGCATCCAAGAAGAGATGCCAGGTATCTGGCTTGGGCACATCAGATTAGACCAGTGTGCAATAATTAACGTTTTCTTTATGCACTTTTTCTTGCTACAAGGCATGGGCTTGAATGGTTGATTGATTTATTATCATTTTATTTGTAAAATTATTAGCCAGTGGAAAAAGTTTATTTTGGTATTTAAATTAGAAGGCTGCAAATAGAAAAGAGGCATACAATTTTTATTTAAATTTTATTTATTTAATAAATGAATGCCATTGATGTGTTTTTTTCATTTGAAATTCGATTTTGCATGTCTCCACTATTAAATTATGTATTGTATGGTAATAAGCGATGCTTGTTCCATATTCAATGTTAAAGCAAAACTTGTTTGGGTCCATATTAAAAGGTTAATTTGTTCAATGTTGGCCCGTGACTTTGTTCAGGTTTTACATTTTGGCCCACTGGGTATTTGAGTTTGACACCCCTGCTCTATGGCATCAGTAACGATACAGAGTAAACTGTCAATGTTTTGCTGATTGAATATTAAATACCTCTGTATAGCTGCTTGAATGTGGCCAATGTGCCATCCTGTTCAGCACAGGCCTCCTTAGCTTCCTTGTAGGTGAATTTGTAACGGCCATTTCTGCTCTGATATGGAAACACCATCCCTGAAAGGAATTAGAAGTTGTCTCTTTTTATGTTGATGTTAAGTGACACAACATATTAAAAACTTTGTCTGATTTGCCTTTCTTTTTTTTCAAATATATTTTCATCTGAATAGCAAGCCATAAGGTTACTTTACAACATTTGAAATGTTTAGAAAGGTTACATGAATCATCATAATTTACCTTCTATCCTCAATGTAATGATGACGCTCTCATCCTCAATACCGTTGATCAGCTCACAGCGATATCTACCATCGTCTTCTAGTTCCAAGTTGCTGAGTTGTAGTGAGGCATCCATGGCATGAGCCTTACGAAGCGAGGCCCGTGGCCCAAGCAGGCCATAGGGTTTGTGGGCTGAACCGTTTGTGATCATGACAATGTTCTCGCTTCCACGACGAAGTGGTTCCAGTTTTGTCCATTTCACCTTGTAATGTCTTGGTTTGAATCGCAGTACACATGGCAAAGTGGCATTTCCTCCCCGAGGGCTGGTTACTTCAGCATAAACAGGAGGCTCAAGCAGATACTTCAGTTTCTTTGTTTCTGAGGGAATTAAAACAGCTTCCTTGTAAGATTATAAGATTCCTCCATTATTCAACAATCAAAGTCTCGTACATTACATTGGGTTAGAATGATTTTATGGTCATCATTAAGCAATGTCACTGACCTATAGCTAGTGCACTTCATGAACTAAATTGACCAGATTCAATAGATGGATACAATTCTCCATACTCTCCTGTCATAAGCTAAAATAACTTTTATCCTCAGAATATGACAAAACATACCTTGTTTGTTTGGCAGATAAATAGCAGACGTCCAACTGAAACAACTTGCGGTTAATATCAAAATAGCAGCACAGTTCATAATGAAGCAAGTCCCCCTCCCTGTCACTGCAATAGAATAACAGCATTATCTGATTTAGAATGGTTACATAATGTGGTAGAGCATCTTTGATTGTACTAAGAAGAACAGTTTTATACATAGAACATTTGCCCCTAGGAGGACCACAACAGATCAACAGACACCAAAAGAAAATCCCAAAGCTCTAACCTGCAGCAGTTGATGAGATGAGGATTTATTTTCTCTTCAAAACAGCGGTGACTGATCACCTTTGAGGGTTGTTCAGTCAAACATGACCGTTTTCCGTTAGTGGGATAGTTCGGAAGCAAAAATATCTTCTTTATTTTTCTCTGAGCCCATTTCTGCCACTGTGATCTCTTCTTCCTTTGACCCCAAGGTCTCTCTCTCTCTCTCTCTCTCTCTCTCTCTCTCTCTCTCTCTCTCTCTCTCTCTCTCTCTTCCCTTGACTATATCTCTCTCTCTCTCTCTCTCTCTCTCTCTCTCTCTCTCTCTCTCTCTCTCTCTCTCTCTCTCTCTCTCTCTCTCTCTCTCTCTCTCTCTCTCTCTCTCTCTCTCTCTCTCTCTCTCTCTCTCTCAGACCAGTGCTCATATGTCTCAGGCCGTGGTGGCCAGTGTAAACTGGGTTGTTCTCTGTTCTGCTCCAGATGTTAATGAGGATGTGATGTGACAGGCTGCCATTGTGTCTCTCTCTGCCTCCATCCTCTACTTATCAATAAGGGACAAGTAAGAGGAAGTGAGGAAGAGTTGCCTGTTTTCAAAGAGTTTGAACCTAGAACATGTCTGTTTACTGTATTTATGTAATAGAGAGAGTTCGACAAAGGGATATTTATACATATATAGTTTTGAATCTGGTATTGTGTATGGGTAAAACAGCAGTATATCCCCATGGAAGTAACCATGTTGCTGGTCAATGCTGTAGATTTCAGTAGCAAGGTTGTAGCCTACTGCTGGCTCAACCACTGAATCTAATGCGTCAGCCGCTCATGAAGTTTAGACTACTTACTAATCACTGTCCATGGTTCTTAAATTGCGACGTCTACACGGCTGCCTATCAGATTATGTGGTGCTAATGCTTGTCGTAGCCTATAGCTTTGCTTTAATGGATTCATGTTTACTTTTATTTGGTCTGCATTTTCTCATGTTAAGCTTAACCTTTATGTTTCACGGAGCTATAGGCTACTGCTATTTAGAATGATGGCTGGCGGCAATATTGTATGTACTTGTACAGCAATTAAAGTTGGAAATTTAAACATTGCAGATTGTACAATTAATTTTCCATGTAACAGCCCCGATGTAGATTGAACAACACAAACACTTTGCTTGCTACATGTGGACATTAAAAAGGAGCTACGGGGGTTTCCCCTACGCCAGTGAGCTCAATTTATCATCTCAAAACCTTATTGATGGCAAGCCTGCCTGTACGCTGAGGCCCTTGCCATCTTGCACGGAGGGAGGAAGCTGTGTGAGCCCTGGCTTATTCTGGCCCTGTGGCCCCAGACACAAGGGCTGCATTGTGAGAGCCACAGTCTCCTTTCCCCCCCAAAGACAACAGGCGGCAGGGCTGGCATACAAACACGAGGAGAAGGGAAAAATGAAATAATAGAATTCCTCTGCTTCCACTGTCCCTTCTCCATTGTGCTCAGCCATCAATGGAACTCATTCTGGCTCTTTAGTTCACAGCAATTAGTATTCATCAGGACACTCTTAAGTGACAACTGTCCCGTCTCTGTCCCTCCAACTCTATCTCTTTCTCTCACTGTACTTCGACCCCAGCTCTACATGTATTTTCTATTATACTGTATGTGTTGGTCTTATTGACATATTTGAGTTAAGTTCAGAAGTTAGATCAGGGGCGTCAAACTCTTTCCATGGAGGGCAGAGTTGCTGTTTTTTGTCATTTCCCTTTAGTAGCGGTGCGTGGGTAAAATCACTGAGGAAGCCAAGCCAATAAAAAAATCCATATACCAACCTATGTTGTGATGATTGTGTTGTTTGCTCTGTAACCCAATTGTTCCTACGCCACTGTGATATACAATAAAGCCGTGACAACAAAAACACAACAGTCACACAGTGGCAGAATAAATGATTTTGTTTCATCACAAAACCGGAGAGCAACATCTGTCCAGTGAAGTCCACAAAGAAAATATTGCATGCAACAAACCGTTATATCACCTGCAGAATGGTCAAGCAAGTTCATGTTTGACAGTTTACTAAACAACTAATGATTTAGAACCACGGAGTTACCGTAAGTTTGCACAAATACAACAGGTGCACTGCCTCAGCTATTTCAGCACTATTTCAACATAAACACTTAAACATTGCCAAATCAACGCTATACACTGAAAACAAACTTAAAGGTACCAAAAATGATTTAGTCCAATCAATGTTGTGTGTGTAAGTGTGTGTGCGATCAAGCTAAAACAATTTGGGACTCACCCTGCTTGCAGACTAGAACGCCAATGCCATCCTCCTCTCTTTTATGTTGACAAAACGGTCCATGGCTCTGTCATATAGTAAGTACAATTTCAGTTTTTGTTGTCCTAGGCTACCTAGCTAAAATGCTTGCTAGCCTAATTTCCTAACCAACTAAGTTAGCTAGCTAGTTAACTTGAGCCTAAAAGGGCTAGGCTACATCTAGGCTAGATATTGAACTTCATTCGTCTCAGGCCAGTGGCACAGCATATTCGTTAATGGTTAGATCATAATCGCATCATAATCATTGGCCTGTACAGAGACTTAAGTCAAAACCACAAGTCCAAATCCCCATCTCCAAATCCCCATCTCCATCCATGGATTAGGAAAGGGCCAATAGTGACTGCAGGACATCAAACAAGTAGACCAGAAACGAAAATGACATGTTGCTTAGGGTGAGATTTGATTGGGGTGAAGCTAAATCCAAACTGGCCTCCCTTGGTGAAGCACCAGGATAACCCACAGTTGAGCTCAGCTAATTGGCTAATTATCTTATAATTATTTTATTAAGAGAGGCTAAATGATTGCTGGCATCAATCAATCAAATGCTACAGCCATAACATGTCATACTCTTTTAGTCCAGGCAGCATCAGAGACATGAGCTACACACACTGAGACAGAGGAGTGCCATTTCCCACGCTTGGAGGATTTCCCCGGTGAGATTCAGTCACTTGCGAATTGACGGAAAATGATGAAAACACAGAGAGACGAAAGATAAATTATTTAATAATTTATATGTTTTTATTGGTCAAATATTTGGTATAATATTCTGGCTTTCCTTTCGATTTGTGAAAAAAAGGTGCTATCTAAAACCTAAAAAGGTTCTTTGGCTGTCCACATAGGAAAACCCGTTGATGAACCCCTTTTGGACCAAGGTAGAAGAACCCATTTGGTTTGAGGTAGAACCATTTTTGGTTCCATGTAGAACCCTTTCCACATGGAACCCAAAAGTGTTCTATTTGGAAGCCAAAAGGGTTCTACCTGGAGCCAAATAGGGTTCTCATATGGGGACAGCCGAAGAACCCTTTTGGAACCCTTTTTTATAAGAGTGTACAACTAAGATCTAGACAACCAGGTGAGGGGTGTTTCTAACTAATCACTGACCTTAATTTGTCAATCAAGTACAAGGGAGGAGCGAAATCCTCAGGCACTCGGCCCTCCATTGAATGAATTACAGGTGTTCAGGCGAAGTTTGTAGGTAGGTATATGCAGGTAGGAGAGTTAGAGCGAGGATAACTCCACTGTGTCTTTCTTATTTCCCTGTCTTTCTCCATCTCCTTTTTCTCATTCTCAATCAATTACCTTTTGATTGAGAAAGAGCTTTCTTTGTCCTGATCATATCTGTCTCTACCTCACTTTCTCAGTTGCTGTCCTCTGTCTCATCATCTCCATAACCCAACTTTCTTTTAAATCATACTCCTCTCTGCTGAGTCAATGAAACGCTGCCCTCTGGTGCATATTTGTATAAGATACGCACAAACAATACCTACTCCTCAGTGCTGAGGGTCAATGAAACACTGCCCACTGGTACATATTTGTAATGTAGTTACGAAAGTTCAGGTTACCCTATCAGTATAGCCAGTATTTATAGGAAAATGTTTATAATGTTACCTCATTAGCATAGGGCACCTTGTCATCAGCATCTGGCTCTGAGGAGCGTTCCTCGAAGACTCGAAGCCTACCCAAAACTAGTCAATAAAATTCCACATTGTATTCTGTCTCTGTCATTAATGTGTGTTAACCCGTGTTGTGATAATTGCGTTGTTTGCTCTATAACCAGTTAGTTCATATGCCTTGATACCGTGATATATTGGCCTAAGGCTGAGACAATAAGAAGACACAGTGGCAGAATAAATTCAAACAAACCTTTGTTTCATTACAAAACCTGAAGTCCACAAAACATATTGCATGTAACAAACAGTTGATTTACAGCATGGTCAAGCAAGTTTAACAACTATTGATTTAGAACCTTTGAGAGCAGAGGAGGCTGGTGGGATGAGTGATAGGAGGACAGGCTCATTGTAATGGCTCGAATGGAATCAATGGAACGGTATCAAACACATCAAACACATGGAAGCTCTGTTCCATTAATTCAATTCCAGCCATTATAATGAGCCCATTCTCTTATATCTCCTCCTACCAGCCTCCATTGAAAGAGAGTTAAGAGTTTCTGTGTGCGTGTGTGTGTGTGTGTGTGTGTTTTTGCATGCGTGCATGCCAGTAGAAAAAACATGTTGACTCACCCTACTTGTAGGGAAACGCCAATGCCTTCCTCATCTTTAATGTTGCAGAAACGATCTAGGACTCTGTCATACAGTACACGATTTTCGTTTTTGTTGTCCTATGCTACCTGGCTAGAATTCTTCATCACTAGCCTAACTTCCTTTCATGGGCAACGATGTGCCAGGCCAGTTAGTTTGTAGCATTAGCCTACTACATCTACCTACATGTTGAACTTCCATCCTCTCAATGTACGAATTAATGGTTGGATCAGAATCACCGTTATAATCATTGGCCAGTATGGAGAATTAAGTAAAACCACAAGTCCAAATCCCTATCTCCATCCATAGCTAATTTAGGAAAGGGCTGATTTTAGCTAGCTACATGCAGATGCAACAATTCAAGTTCTTTCTGTCAAAGACGTTTAGCTTCTGATGTGATTGGTTTGAAGCCAAATCCGAACCGGCTTCCCTTGATACTTTTTTTTTGGTACGCCAGAACCATTCACAGCTGAACTCACTCAGTTTAGCTCAACGCTGATTGGATATTATTTTATACGGTTTTTATTAAGGGAGACCAAATGCTTTCTGGCTTCCCTTGCATTCAATGCTACAGGCGGAAACATCATACTCTTTCTGACCAAATAGCATCAGATAGATGAGCTACACATACTGAGACAGAGGGGCACTCTTTCATTCACTTGGATGCTTTCTCCAGTGAGATACATTCAGCCTCTTGAAAATGTAAGGAAATGTATGAAGCACAGAGAGATGACTGTATTTTTTGTTTAAAAAAATTATTGGTAAAGTTTTGGGGAAGCCTGGCTTCCCTTGGCATCCATGAATACGCGCAACTGTCATTAGGGCCACGAGGTAGGGTAGAGAGACTAATGCAAGACTAACTGACAGGTTCTCTCTATGTGTTTTCTAAAAGTGTACTATTGTATGTACTCTGTGTTGGAAGTTATCACAAATGTATCGACCCCTCTCTGTATTGCTTCTCTCCGTTATCGCTCGATCCCATTCTCATTATAAACATTTTTACTCTCACCCTCAGGTAAACAGTATTAAATAACCCAACTCAAGTAAAGACATGTTCGTATGTTTCATTTCAATTTGATTTATGGACTTTTTTGTGGCTTCTCTGAAATAATCTTTGTGGTAAACCGACAGGTTTTTCAAGAAGCTAGGGTCATGAGTATCATGGATATTACAGTGGAGCTGCAGTACTTATTTAGTGTACGCTAACTAACCATGAATGAAATGGATGTACAGTAAAAAGGTAACTTGTTTTCTATACCTAACTAGATATTTTAGTGTAATTTAGCTCATCACTTCCAGAAGTGTGAAGAGGTACAGTATTACACTATAGATTTCAAATATAGTCTGTAAACCTATTGTCCACAACGTTAACATGACATTTCATAATTTTGGGGTGTCAGTTGAACTAGAGCTTTTGAATGACCTTTTCTTTGCCTATATCATAGATCAGAAAGAATGATAAAGAGCAGGTTTGGCCGACCAGCCCTGAAGCCCTTATGTAGTATCAGTTCACTGGGATCACCAGTGCATGACTGTGTTGACGAAAGCTTGGCACACACATCGGGGTCATGAAGGCTTTTCAAAGCCAAAGGCACACATTTCTGACAGGTCTTTATCAACTTGCAAGAGGCCCTTTCCCTCCAGTTAAATACATGCTCCGGAACTTTGGTGATTAGTAAGTAATTTTACAACCTCCCGCTTTGGGCTGGATGTGTCAATGTGTAGTTCATGAACTCAGCAAAAAAAGAAACGTCCTCTCACTGTCAACTGTGTTTATTTTCAGGAAACATAACGTGTAAATATTTGTATGAACATAACAATATTCAACAACTGAGACATAAACTGAACAAGTTCCACAGATGTGACTAACAGAAATTGAATAATATGTCCCTGAACAAAGGTGGGGTCAAAATCAAAAGTAACAGTCAGTGTCTGGTGTGGCCACCAGCTGAAACCTCTCTGGGATAGGGGGGACGCAAATGTCTCACCTGGCCAATTGCCAGGAAAAATGCAGAGCGCCAAATGTAAAAATAATGCTATAAAATTCAAACGTTCATTAAATCACACATGTACGATACCAAATTAAAGCTACACTCGTTGTGAATCCAGCAAGCATGTCAGATTAAGAAAGGCTTTTCAGCGAAAGCATAAGAAGCTATTATCTGATGATAGCACAACAGTAAACAAAGAGACAATAGCATATTTCAACCCTGCAGGCACCACACAAAACGAATAAATAAAATATAAATCATGCCTTACCTTTGACGAGCTTCTTTTGTTGGCACTCCAATATGTCCCATAAACATCACAAATGGTCCTTTTGTTCGATTAATTCCGTCGATATATATCCAAAATGTCCATTTATTTAGCGTGTTTGATCCAGAAAAAAACAGCTTCCAATTTGCACAACTTCACTACAAAATATCTCAAAAGTTACTTGTAAACTTTGCCAAAACATTTCAAACTACTTTTGTAATACAACTTTAGGTATTTTTAAACGTTAATAATTGACCAAATTGAAGACGGGTCTATCTGTTTTCAATACAGGAGGATTAAAAATTAACGCTACTTTTCAAGTCTAGCGCAACTCTCAAACAGTACACATAACGTTACCCTGTTCCAAGATGGCCGTACTTCTTCATTGCTCAAAGGAATAACCTCAACCAAATTCCAAAGACTGGTGACATCCAGTGGAAGCGGTAGGAACTGCAAACAAGTGCCTAAGAAATATTGTTTCCCAATGAGAACTCATTGAACAGACAGTGACCTCAAAAACAAATAATTCTGAATGGTTAGTCCTCGGGGTATTGCCTGCTACATACGTTCTGTTATACTCACATATTTCAAACAGTTTTAGAAACGTCAGAGTGTTTTCTATCCAAATCTACTAATAATATGCATATTTTATATTCTTGGCATGAGTAGCAGGAAGTTGAAATTGGGCACGCTATTTATCCAAAAGTGAAAATGCTGCGCCCTATCCCAAAGAGGATTTATTAAGTACTGTAGTGCATCTCCTCCTCGTGGACTGCACATGATTTGCCACTTGCTGTGAGATGTTACACAACTCTTCCACCAAGGCACCTTGGTGAAGTTCCCTCACATTTCTGGGTGTAATGGCACTAGCCCTCACCCTCCGATCCAACAGGTCCCAGACGTGTTCAATGGGATTGAGATCCGAGCTCTTCGCTGGCCATGGCAGAACACTGACATTGCTGTCTTGCAGGAAATCATGCACAGAACGAGCAGTATGGCTGGTGGTATTGTCATGCTGGAGGGTCATGTCAGGATGAGCCAGCAGGAAGGGTATCACATGAGGGAGGATGTCTTCCCTGTAACGCACAGCATTGAGATTGCCTGCAATGACAACAAGCTCAGTCCGATGATGCTGTGACACACCGACCCAGACCATGACGGACCCTCCACCTCCAAATCGATCCCCCTCCAGAGTACATGCCTTGGTGTAACACGCATTCCTTTGACGATAAATGCGAATCCGACCATCACCCCTGGAGAGACAAAACCGCAACTCGTCAGTGAAGAGCACTTTTTGCCAGTCCTGTCTGGTCCAGCAACGATGGGTTTGTGCCCATAGGCAACGTTGTTGCCTGTAATGTCTGGTGAGGACCTGCCTTACAACAAGCCCTCAATCCAGCCTATCTCAGCCTATTACGGACAGTCTGAGCATTGATGGAGGGATTGTGCATTCCTGGTGTAACTCAGGCAGTTGTTGTTGCCATCCTGTACCTGTCCCGCAGGTGTGATGTTCGGATGTACCGATCCTGTGCAGGTGTTGTTACACTTGGTCTGCCACTGCGAGGATGATCAGCTGTCCGTCCTGTCTCTCTGTAGCACTGTCTTAGGCGTCTTATAGTATGGACCTTGCAATTTATTGCCCTGGCCACATCTGTAACCCTCATGCCTCCTTGCAGCAGGCCTAAGGCACGTTCACGCAGATGAGCAGGGACCTTGGGCATCTTTCTTTCTATTTTTTTCAGAGTCAGTAGAAAGGCCTCTTTAGTGTCCTAAGTTTTCATAACTGTGACCTACCGTCTGTAAGCTGTTAGTGTCTTAACGACCGTTCCACAGGTGCATGTTCATAAATTGTTTATGGTTCATTGAACAAGCATGGCAAACAGTGTTTAAACGCTTTACAATGAAGATCTGTGAAATAATCTGGATTTTTACAAATTATCTTTGAAAGACAGGGTCCTGAAAAAGGGATGTTTCTTTTTTTACTGAGTTTACATGCATAATCTATGAACAGAATTACAGTCTTACTTAAATTAGCCATGAAATCCCTAGTTTGAAAACGACTGTTTATTGAAAGCTGTTTGGTGACATTTTCCCTAAATTTTCATCCACTTGGGCCAGCCCCTACCAATTCAAGATCAAGCCAATGAACTTCAGCCAGTGGAGACTCCTCAGAGGAGGAAGGGGAGGACCATCATTCACAGTGAATTTCATAAAAGTAGTAAAACATTGAAATAGTTATCATTTTTAGATATAAATTTACTAAATATATTTATGTCACCAAATAATTGATTAAAACACTGTTTTGCAATGAAGCTCTACAGCAGCTTCAATAGCACTCTGTAGGGTAGCACCATGGTGTAGCCAGAGGACTTCTAGTTTCTGTCCTTCTTTGGGTACGTCAATACAAAACCTAGGAGGCTCATGGTTCTCACTCCCTTCCATTGTATTTTCACTTTCACTTAGCTAGCGAATGTACAGTAGCTAGCTAGTTTAGCCTACTCAAACACGCTAAACACCCAGCTCATAAAGAGAGGAATGCTATGTTAGCTAGCTGGCTATGGCTATCACATTGGAACTGTCACACCCTGATCTGTTTCACCTGTCTTTGTGCTTGTCTCCATTCCCCACCAGGTGTCTCCCATCTCACCTCATTATCCCCTGTGCATTTATACCTGTGTTCTCCGTTTATCTGTTACCAATTAGTTTTGTTCGTCAAGCCTACCAGCGTTTTTCCCCTTGCTCCTGTCTTTTCTAAAGTTCCTGTTTTCTAGTTTTCCTGGTTTTGACCATTCCTGCTTGCCGTCCTGTACCTTGTCCCACCACACTGGATTATTGACCTCTGCCTGCCCTGACCCTGAGACTGCCTGCCATTCTGTACCTTTTGGACTCTGATCTGGATTACTGACCTCTGCCTGCACTTGACCTGTCGTTTTGCATACCCCTGTTCCAGTAACACACTTTTGTTACTTCGACACTGTCTGCATCTAGGTCTTTCCTGAAATGTGATGGCCATGACCGACCCAGCAGACTCAGACCAGCTCCCCAATGCTGTCTCCCTGCAAGGAGCCACCATTGGACGACACGAGTAGTTACTGCAATGTCTTATGGAGAGACTCAATACCCTGGCAGAACGCCATGACCAGACGTTCAAGACTTTGTTGTAGCAATTCCGTGGATTCCCCACTGGGCAGCGGGTCACACCCGTAATCTCCCAGCCTACCCCAGTGTCCCAAGAACCCTGCTTACCTCCTCTGGGGCGCTACGCTGGAGATTCCGGAACCTGCCGGGCTTATCTCTCCCAGTGCTCCCTCCTTTTCAAGTTGCAGCCTTCTTCGTTTCCCTCGAACCGCTCGAGGATAGTGTACATCATAACGTTGATGTCTGGGAGGGCACTCACCTGGGCTACGGCGGTATGGGAGCAACAGTCCACATCTGCCTCAGTCTAGAGGAGTTTGATGCGGAAGTTTGGAAGGTGTTTGATTCTCCGTTGTGAGGCTGCTCGTAAGCTGCTCCAGCTACGTCAAGACTCCCGTAGTGTGGCAGACTGCGCAGTGGATTTTTGCTCATTGGCGGCTGAGAGTGCCTGGAACCCGGAAGCATTGTTTGACATGTTCCTTCACGGATTATCGGAGGTGGTCAAAGATGAGCTTGTAGCCGGGAGTTGCCCATGAACCCTTAGTCCCTCATAGCCTTGACTTTGCCCAACCTGGATCGGTGGGTTGCCTGGTACGGCAACTGCTCCGCCCTCAACCGTAAGGTTCTCCAGAGGGTAGTGAGGTCTGCACAACGCATCACCGGGGGCAAACTACCTGCCCTCCAGGACACCTACAACACCCGATGTTACAGGAAGGACATAAAGATCATCAAGGACATCAACCACCCGAGCCACTGCCTGTTCACCCCGCTATCATCCAGAAGGTGAGGTCAGTACAGGTGCATCAAAGCTGGGACCGAGAGACTGAAAAACAGCTTCTATCTCAAGGCCATCAGACTGTTAAACAGCCACCACTAACATTGAGTGGCTGCTGCCAACACACTGTCATTGACACTGACCCAACTCCAGCCACTTCAATAATGGGAATTGATGGGAAATGATGGAAATATATCACTAGCCACTTTAAACAATGCTACCTTATATAATGTTACTTACCCTACATTATTCATCTCATATGCATACGTATATACTGTACTCTATATCATCGACTGCATCCTTATGTAATACATGTATCACTAGCCACTTTAACTATGCCACTTTGTTTACTTTATCTACATACTCATCTCATATGTATATACTGTACTCGGTACCATCTACTGTATGCTGCCCTGTACCATCACTCATTCATATATCCTTATGTACATATTCTTTATCCCCTTACACTGTGTATAAGACAGTAGTTTTGGAATTGTTAGTTAGATTACTTGTTGGTTATCACTGCATTGTCGGAACTAGAAGCACAAGCATTTCGCTACACTCGCATTAACATCTGCTAACCATGTGTATGTGACAAATCAAATTTGATTTTATTTGATTTGGGCGGCTTCGAGAACGTAGGAGGGAGGGGGAATCTGTGCCCTGTCGCCCTCGTTCGCCCTCGATTCCCACCTCGAAGAATCCCGGAGACCCCCGAAGTCTACATCTCCGATTGAACCCGATGTCACACGAGTTCTCTCAGGAATCACGAGGGCTGCCGACTCGCCTCCTTCCGACTCACACCTTGGCAGGGCTAGATTGATTCTGGCTGAGCGCTTACGCCGACACCAAGAGCTTTCTATGTTGTGGACCTACGGGACATTTCGTGACTACCTGCCATTTAAAAATCCTTGCTCATCAATAAGGGGTGAATACTCTGGTGGGCTTTATAGAAAACTTTTCCTCTCCCCTTACTCGCACCACTTTCCATGCCATCCTGCTGTGGGGGAACCAGTCTAAATCTCTCCGGGACTCTGGGGCCGATGAGAGTTTTTTTGGACGCTACCCTGGCGTCCGAGCTGGGCGTCCCCACTCAGCCCCTCTCCATCCCCACTCAGCCTCTGTTAGAGCGCTGGATGGGCACTCTAAAGGCCAGGTCACTCACAATACCACTCCCATCAACCTACGAGTGTCAGGGAACCACAGCGAGGCAATCCAATTCAGGTTCTCGTGGTATTGGGATTCTCTTGGCTCCAGCGACACAATCCCATCATAGACTGGACTGCTGGTGCCATTATGGGCTGGAGCCCGCTCTGCCACGCCCATTGTCTGAAGTCAGCGCAGCCTGCCCGGGACATTTTCCTGTTGGCTTGGAAGTTGCCCTGGACCTCTCCGCCATTCCCGCGGAGTACCAGGACCTCCAGGAGATGTTCAGTAAGGCCCGGGCCACTTTGCTTCCTCCGCACCGACCCTATGACTTTGGGACTGACCTTCTCCCAGGCATCACTCCGCCCCGGGGACGACTGTACTCTCTGTTGGGTCCGAAGACCAAGGCTATGGAGACATTGAGAACTCCCTAGCTGCAGGGTTCATCTCTCCTTCTGCCTCCCCCGCCAGCGCAGGGTTCTTCTTTGTGGAGAAGAAGGACAAAACCCTGCGCCCGTGACTTGACTACCGGGGTCTCAACGACATCACGGTGAAGAACAGCTACCCGCTACCCCTCATCTCCTCAGCCTTTGAGACACTCCAAGGGGCCACCATGTTCTCTTATTTGGACCTACGGAATGCCTACCACCTGGTGCGGATATAGGAAGGGGAAAAGTGGAAGACTACCTTCAACATGGCCAGTAGTCACTACGAGTATCTGGTCATGCCATTTGGCCTTACTAACACCCCTGCTGTGTTCCAGGCTCTTGTTAATGATGTTCTCCGTGACATGTTGAACCGGTTTGTCTTCGTTTACCTCGATGACAACCTTCTCTTCTCTCGACAGGTTCTCTCGACAGGTTCTCCAACGCCTTTGTAAAAGCAGAGAAGTGCAAATTCAGATGGATCCCAGGAAAGGTGAGAGCGATGGTAAATTCGCCCAGCCTATGTCCAGGGTGCAGCGAAAATGTTTCCTGGGATCCACCAACTTTTATTGACGCTTTATCCGGGGTTACAGCACCCTGGCTTCCCCCGTCTCAAATCAAATCAAATTTTATTGGTTACATACACATGGTTAGCAGATGTTAATTCGAGTCTAGCGAAATGCTTGTGCTTCTAGTTCCGACCGTGCAGTAATATCTAACAAGTAATCTAACAATTACACAACAACTACCTTATACACACAAGTGTAAAGGAATAAATAAGAATATATACATATAAATATATGGATGAGCAATGGCCGCTCGGCATAGGCAAGATGCAGTAGATGGTAAAGGGTACAGTATATACAGTTGAAGGCGGAAGTTTACATATACTTAGGTTGGCGTAGTTAAAACTCGTTTTTCAACCACTCCACAAATTTCTTGTTAACAAACTATAGTTTTGGCAAGTCGGTTAGGACATCTATTTTGTGCATGACACAAGTCATTTTTCCAACAATTGTTTACAGACAGATTATTTAACTTATAATCACTGTATCACAGAAAATGATGTCATGGCTTTAAAAGGTTCTGATAGGCTAATTGACATCATTTGATTCAATTGGAGGTGTACCTGTGGATGTGTTTCAAGGCCTACCTTCAAGCTCAGTGCATCTTTGTTTGACATCATGGGAAAATCAAAATAAATCAGCCAAGACCTCAGAAAAATAATTGTTGACCTCCACAAGTCTGATTCATCCTTGGGAGCAATTTCCAAATGCCTGAAGGTTCATCTGTACAAACAATAGTAGGCAAGTACTATGTTTTTCAGTCTCTCGGTCTCAGCTTTGATGCACCTGTACTGACCTGGCCTTCTGCATGATATCGGGGTGAACAGGCAGTGGCTCGATTGGTTGTTGTCCTTGATTATAGTTTTGGCCTTCATGTGACATCGGGTGGTGTAGGCGCTGTGCAGATCTCACTACCCCCTGGAGAACCTTACAGTTGTGATTGGAAAAGTTGCTGTACCAGGCAGGGATACAGCCCGACAGGATGCTCTCTATTGTGCATCTGTAAAAGTTTGTGAGTGTTTTCGGTGACAAGACAAATTTCTTCAGCCTCCTGAGGTGGAAGAGGGGCTGTTGCGCCTTCTTCACCACGCTGTCTGTGTGGGTGGACCATTTCAGTTTGTCTGTGACGTGTACGCCGAGGTACTTTCCACCCTTCACAACTGTCCTGTCGATGTGGATAGGAGGGTGCTCCCTCTGCTGTTTTCTGAAGTCCACGATCATCTCCTTTTGTTTTGTTGACGTTGTGTTCTCACCTCCTCCCTGTAGGTCGTCTCATCGTTGTTGGTAATCAAGCCTACCACTGTAGTGTCGTCTGCAAACTTGATGATTGAGTTGGAGGCGTGCATGTCCATGCAGTCATGGGTGAACAGGGAGTACAGGAGAGGGCTGAGAACACACCCTTATGGGGCCCCAGTGTTGAGGATCAGCGGGGTGGAGATGTTGTTTCCTACTCTTACCATCTGGGGGCGGGACGTCAGAAAGTCCAGGACCCAGTTGAACAGGGTAGGATCTAGACCCAGGGTCTGGAGCTTAATGACAAGTTTGGAGGGTACTATGGTGTTAAATGCTGAGCTGTAATCGATGAACAGCATTCTTACATAGGTATTCCTCTTGTCCAGATGTGTTAGTGTGCAGTGTGATTGTGATTGCCACGTCTGTGGACTGATTGGGGCGGTAAGCAAATTGGAGTGGATCTAGGGTGTCAAGTAGGGTGGAGGTGATATGATCCTTGACTAGTCTCTCAAGCACTTCATGATGACGGAAGGCTTTCTTGGGAACAGGAACAATGGTGGCCCTCTTGTGGCCCTCTCGACTGGGCTGGTTTCTTTTTGTAATCCGTGATTGACTATAGACCCTGCCACATACGTCTCGTGTCTGAGCCGTTGAATTGCGACTCTACTTTGTCTCTATACTGACACTTAGCTTGTTTGATTGCCTTGCAGAGGGAATAGCTGTACTGTTTGCACTCGGTCATGTCTCTGGTCGCCTTGCCATGATTAAAAGCAGTGGTTTGCGCTTTCAAATTTGCGTGAATGCTGCCATCAATCCACGGTTCCTGGTTGGGGAAGGTTTTAATAGTTACCGTGGATACAACATCACCGATGTCCTTGCTAATAAATTTGCTCACCGACTCAAAGTATAAATCAATGTTGTTGTCTGAGGCGGGCCAATAAACTGGGGGGAGAGTTTGCGGGATTCCACCCGGATGGGTAGATTCCAGGTAAACAGCCATACCTTCTGCTCGAGATAATAGCTGGGAGCCGGGATCCAATGGCGATCCGCTTGTCATCGATACCTGGAGGTGGTCTTGAGAAGGGCCGACCAGGCTCTCTTCCAGGTACGGTGATAGCGGCGGACAAACATCTGGGCCGAAGGTATGCTAACCTCTTCCTCCTGCTCAGGGAAGAGCGGGGGCTGATACTCCAGGGAACACTCAAAGGGAGATATAGCTGTGGCAGAGCAAGGACGGGTCTTGTGGGCGTATTCGACCCACACTAGTTGCTGGCTCCAGGTGGTGGGGTTGGCAGAGATCTGGCAGCGCATTGTGCTGTACCATGAAACGTGCTCATGAAGACGTGCTGTACCATGAGCTAGTCTCTTTGGCAGAGGGTAGTTTGGATAGAGGAATGAAGCGGGAGGCTTTGGAAAACCGATCCACTACGGTCACGATGGTGTCGTTGCCATCAGACGTGGGGAGATCCGTGACAAAGTCCAGGGATATGTGAGACCAGGGAAGGTGAGGAACAGGCAGAGGTTGAAGGAGACCAGCCAGAGTCTTGTTCTGTGTACAGATTGTGTATGCGGTGACCAACGCGGAGACGTCAGGAACCATGATAGGCCATCAAAAGCGTTGTCGCACGAAGGCCAGGGTCCGCCAGGAGCCCGGGTGGCAGGTAAGCCTGGAGGAATGTGCCCACTCCAGGACCAAGGAGCGGACTGCGTCAAGAACGAACATCTGGTTATCTGGGCCTGTGGTTCGGCTGGGAACGCTGCACCTCACAAATCTGCTTTCCTATTCACCAGCTGAGTGCCGTCGCCAGGCATGAGGTGGGGTGGATGGTCTCAGGTTCCGGGGTTCAAGCCGTGGGGCTATAGCGGCTTGACAGCGCATCTGGATTGAGAGGGAGAAGTTGAACCGGGTGAACAGCAGGGCCCACCTTGCTTGCCTGAAATTGATGTAATTGGCACTGAGATATTCCAGATACTTGTGGTCAGTCCACACAATGAACGGATGTTCCGCCCCCTCCAGCCAGTGCCTCCACTCCTCCAATGCCATCTTAACGTGAGGAGCTCACGATTACCCACATCGTTGTTCCTCTCTGTGGCATCGAGGCGTGGGAGAAGACGGGGCAGGGATGTAACTTGAGTTCCAGCGCAGAACACTGGGACAGGACAGCCCCCACTCAGACATCCGAAGCATCAGCCTCCACCATGAACTGGACCGGTCAGGATGAAACAAGATTGAAGCTGTGGTGAAGCGGTGTTTGAGATCCTGGAAAACCCGGTCAGCAGCTGGGGACCACGTAAACGGAACCTTGGGAGAGGTGAGTGCAGAGTCTTATTACATACAATCCAAGAACTATTGGATTTAAGAACAACATCAACTTACCAACATTATGACCAGGAATACAACTTTCCCGAAGTGGATCCTCTGTTTGGACCACCACCCAGAACAATGGATCGGATCCCAGCAGGCAACCCAAAACAACAACGCCACAGAACGGGCAGATAGAGCGGTCTTCTGGTCATGCTCCGTAGATGGGCACATTGCTCACCGCTCCCGAGTATCGTACTTGCCAATGTCAAGTCTCTTGACAACAAGTGATACGAAATCGAGCAAGGGTTGCCTTCCAGAGAGAAATCAAAGATTGTACCATTCTCTGTTTCACGGAAACATGGATCACTCGGGATACGTTATCAGAGTTGGTACAGCCACCCAGTTTCTTCATGCATTGCGCTGACAGAAACAAACATTTCTCTGGTAATAAGAAGGGCGGGGGTGTATGCCTTATGATTAACCTCTCTGGTACAAGTGGGACGGTAGCGTCCCACCTTGACAACAGCCAGTGAAATTGCAGGGCGCCAAATTCAAAACAACAGAAATCCCATAATTAAAATTCCTCAAACATACAAGTATTATACAGCTTTTTAGAGATAAACTTCTTGTAAATCCAACCACAGTGTCCGATTTCAAAAAGGCTCTACTGTGAAAGCACACCATGCGATTATGTTAGGTCAGAGAGGAGAGGGCTCACAAAAGTCAGAAATAGCGATTAAATTAATCACTAACCCATGATGATCTTCATCAGATGGCACTCATAGGACTTCATGTTACACAATACATGTATGTTTTGTTCGATAAAGTTCATATTTATATCCAAAAATCTCAGTTAACATTGGCGCGTTATGTTCAGAAATGCATTGTCTCAAACAAACATCCGGTGAAAGTGCAGAGAGCCACATTAAATTACAGAAATACTCCTCATAAACATTGATAAACGATACAAGTGTTAAACATAGGAATAAAGATAAACTTCTCCTTAATGCAACCGCTGTTTCAGATTTCAAAAAGGCTTTATGGCGAAAGCACAATTTGCGATTATGTTAGGTCAGCGCCTTGTTTTCTATCCAAATCTACTAATTATATGCATATCCTAGCTTCTGGGCCTGAGTAGCAGGCCTGTCTTAAAGATTCCCTGTCTTAGGTCAGTTAGGACCACCACTTTATTTTAAGAAAATGAAATGTCAGCTTTTAGTTCTTTCATAGCCTCAAACGAATTAGCATAACGCAGCGGACATAAATACCCCTAGAAACTTTTCCTATTCATGAATATCGCAAATGAAATATATTCAAACACAAGCTTAGCCTTTTGTTAATCACACTGTCATCTCAGATTTTCAAAATATGCATTACAGCCAACGCTAGACAAGCATTTGTGTAAGTTTATCATGGCATAATGCTATGCTAGGCTCTGCTGGCAGCAAGCAACATTTTCACGCAAATAAGAAAAGCAACCAAATTAAATAATTTACCTTTGAAGAACTTTGGATGTTTTCACTCAGGAGACTCCCAGTTAGATAGCAAATGTTCCTTTTTTCCATAAAGATTATTTTTGTAGGCGAAATAGCTCACGTTTGTTCATCATGCTTGGCGGAGAAATCCGCCGGAAAATGCTACCACTACAACGCCAAACTTTTTTCCAAATTAGCTCCATAATATCGACAGAAACACAGCAAACGTTGTTTAGGATCAATCCTCAAGGTGTTTTTAACATAGATATTCGATAATATATCCGTCGAGGCAATTGGTTTCTCATAAGAAGCGATTGGAAAAATGGCTACCTCAGTATTTTACACAAGATTTTCTGCGGGAGACACCATGTGACCACTTGCTAAATATGGTCCCTTACGGCTATTCTTCAACGGAAATGCGCAAAAAGACGTCACAATGCTGTAGACACCTTGGGGAATACGTAGAAAACGCATTCGCAGCTCATTCACAGCCATATAAGGAGTCATTGGCATGAGGCGGTTTTAAAAAATGCAGTACTTCCTGGTTGGATTTTTATCTGGGTTTCGCCTGTAACATCAGTTCTGTTGCACTCACAGACAATATCTTTGCAGTTTTGGAAACGTCAGAGTGTTTTCTATCCAAAGCTTTCAATTATATGCATAGTCGAGCATCTTTTCGTGACAAAATATCTTGTTTAAAACGGGAACGTTTTTCATCCAAAAATTAAAATAGCGCCCCCTACCACCAAGAGGTTAACTTGGGTAAAACATTTTGGGTAGGCTTCCACAAGCTTCCCACAATAAGTTGAGTGAATTTTGGCCCATTCCTCCTGACAGAGCTGGTGTAACTGAGTCAGGTTTGTAAGCCTCCTTGCTCACACACACTTTTTCAGTTCTGCCCACACATTTTCTATAGGTTTGAGGTCAGGGCTTCGTGATGACCACTCCAATACCTTGACTTTGTTGTCCTTAAGCCATTTTGCAACAACTTTGGAAGTATGCTTGGGGTCATTGTCCATTTTGAAGACCCATTTGCGACCAAGCTTTAACTTCCTGACTGATGTCTTGAGATGTTGCTTCAATATATCCACATAATTTTCCACCCTCATGATGCCATCTATTTTGTGAAGTGCACCAGTCCCTCATGCAGAAAAGCACCCTCAC
Organism: Oncorhynchus gorbuscha; assembly: GCF_021184085.1. Taxonomy (NCBI): domain Eukaryota; kingdom Metazoa; phylum Chordata; class Actinopteri; order Salmoniformes; family Salmonidae; genus Oncorhynchus; species Oncorhynchus gorbuscha. The sequence goes on from NC_060191.1 coordinate 19,968,294, forward strand.
AACATGATGCTGCCATCTTCGTGCTTCACGATTGGGATGAGATTCTTCGGCTTGCAAGCCTCCCCCCTTTTCCTCCAAACATAACGATGGTCATTATGGCCAAACAGTTCTATTTTTGTTTCATTAGACCAGAGGACATTTCTCCAGAAAGTACAATCTTTGTCCCCATGTGCAGTTGCAAACCATAGTATGGCTTTTTATGGAGGTTTTGGAGCAGTGGCTTCTTCCTTGCTGAGAGGCCTTTCAGGTTATGTCGATATAGGACTCATTTACTGTGAATACAGATACTTCTGTACCTGTTTCCTCCTTCACATGGTTCTTTGCTGTTGTTCTGGGATTGATTTGCACTTTTCGCACCAAAGTATGTTCATCTCTAGGAGACAGAATGTGTCTCCTTCCTGAGTGGTATGGCGGCTGCGCGGTCCCATGGTGTATATACATGCGTACTATTGTTTGTACAGATGAACGTGGAACCTTCAGGTGTTTGGAAATTGCTCCCCAGGATGAACCAAAGTTGTGGAGGTTGTTAAGAGATTTTTATCAAGGTTTAACATGAATTATTAAATAATTCTACTCAGAAACTTAACCGGTTAGTCCTATAGGGGCAGTATTTCATTTTTGGATAAAAAGACGTGCCCGTTTTTAGCGCAATATTTTGTCACGAAAAGATGCTCGACTATGCTTGGAATTGATAGTTTTGGAAAGAAGACACTGACGTTTCCAGAACTGCAAAGATTTTCACTGTGAGTGCCTTAGAACAAAACCTACAGGCAAAACCAAGATGTTTGAGCGACCAGGAAATCAACAGGATTTCTGATGGCACGTTTTCCATGATCGCCTTATATGGCTGTGAATGCGACAGGAATGAACGGACACTTCCTATCGTTTCCCCAAGGTGTCTGCAGCATTGTGACGTATTTGTAGGCATATCATTGGAAGATTGACCATAAGAGACTACATTTACCAGGGGTCCCGCACGGTGTCTGTGTGGAAATTGGTGCGCAAAAGTCAGGTACCAGTATTTTTCCATCCGAATCTGAGAACAATGCAGGCTTCCAGGAATGGCATTTCAATGAAGAGATATATGACAAAACACCTTGAGGATGGATTCAAACAACGTTTTCCATGTTTCAGTCGATATTATGGAGTTAATTCGGAAAAAGTTTGACGTGTAGGTGACTGAATTTTCGGTTAGTTTCGGTAGCCAAATGCATAGTAACAAAACGGAACGTTGTGTCCTACACAAGCATCTTTCAGGAAAAACTGGACATCTGCTATGTAACTGAGAGTCTCCTCATTGAAACATCTGAAGTTCTTCAAAGGTAAATTATTTTATTTGATCCCTTTGCTGGTTTTTGTGAATATGTTGCGTGCTAAATGCTAACGCTAAATGCTAAGCTAGCTATCACCACTCTTACACAAATTATTGATTTTCTCTGGTTCTAAAGCATATTTTGAAAATCTGAGACGACAGGATTGTTAAGAAAAGGATAAGCTTGAGGATAGGCATATTTATTTCATTTCATTTGCGATTTTTAGAAATCGCTAACGTTGCGTTATGGTAATGAGCTTGAGGCTATGATTACGCTACCGAATACGGTGTGGGTAGGACTAACAGGTTAACCATTAGGGATTAGAGGTTATGTAGCATGGATAAGGGGTAATTGGAAGTGATAACCATTGTGGAATAAGGAATGTATGTGTGTGTGTCTAAAGTAAGCAAAGAGGGTCATTAACCTATGTTTGAGCCGACTCAGATATAAAATAAGACAGCGAGAGCCCCTCCAGGTTTTCCTTATCTGAAACTATCTGCTAAGTGGTAATAAACTATGGTGAGACTTCAGGAGTTAATCCAAATATAGTGTGTCAGCTAGTGAGTTGGAATGAACTTTTGAAACTGCTTTGTCCTGGTCGAGAGGAGGAGAGACATTTTAAAACCTATGACGTAATATGTGATATATAAGCTGTTGTCCATTGTTCTATGTCCATCACTCTCGAGAATAAATGCTATTGGCTAATTTTGGTAGACTGGTCTCTGTCTATTTTATGCAAAAAAGGATCTTACAAATTCTTAGAAACAGACTGAGTGATTTTAATTGAATTGGTTAATGAACACATATAGGAATTGTTAAATTCCTTTGACAGAGGTCTACAATTTTTTTCTATGAGGTCTTGGCTGATTTCTTTTGATTTTCCCATGATGTCAAGCAAAGATGCACTGAGTTTGAAGGTAGGCCTTGAAATACATCCACAGTTACACCTCCAATTGACTCAGATTATGTCAATTAGCCAATCAGAAGCTTCTAAAGCCATGACATCATTTTCAGGAATTTTTCCAAGCTGTTTAAAGGCAAAGTCAACTTAGTGTATGTAAACAATTGTTGGAAAAATGACTTGTGTCATGCACAAAGTAGATGTCCTAATCGACTTGCCAAAACTATAGTTTGTTAACCTGTTGCGACGAGCCATCCCGGATCCGGGATCGTGAATACAGCCTCAAGCTCATTACCATAATGCAACGTTAACTATTCATGAAAATCGCAAATGAAATTAAATCAATATGCTAGCTCTCAAGCTTAGATTTTTGTTAACAACACTGTCATCTCAGATTTTCAAAATATGCTTCTCAACCATTGCAAAACAAGCATTTGTGTAACACTATTGATAGCTAGCGTAGCATTTAGCATAGCATTTAGCGTTAGCATTCAGCAGGCAACATTTTCACAAAAACCAGAAAAACATTCAAATAAAATCATTTAACTTTGAAGAACAGATGTTTTCAATGAGGAGACTCTCAGTTAGATAGCAAATGTTCAGTTTTTACAAAAATATTATTTGTTTAGGACAAATCGCTCCGTTTTGTGCGTCACGTTTAGCTACGAAAGAAACCTGTGTCCAGGATTGTGTAAATCTATCCGCAAGCTCATTAGCATAACGCAACGTTAACTATTCATGAAAATCGCAAATGAAATGAAATAAATCTATTTGCTCTCAAGCTTAGCCTTTTGTTAACAACACTGTCATCTCAGATTTTCAAAAATATGCTTCTCAACCATTGCAAAACACGCATTTGTGTAACACTATTGATAGCCTAGCATAGTATTATGCCTGATATTCAGCAAGCAACATTTTCACAAAAAAACAGAAAACATTCAAATAAAATAATTTACCTTTGAAGAACTTCAGATGTTTTCAATGAGACTCTCAGTTAGATAGCAAATTTTCAGTCTTTACAAAAATATTATTTGTTTAGGACAAATCGCTCCATTTTCTGCGTCACGTTTAGCTACAAAAGAAACCTGTATCCAGGATTGTGTAAATCTATCCGCAAGCTCATTAGCATAAGGCAAGTTAACATTCATGAAAATCGCAAATGAAATGAAATAAATCTATTTGCTCTCAAGCTTAGCCTTTTGTTAACAACACTGTCATCTCAGATTTTCAAAAATATGCTTCTCAACCATTGCAAAACAAGCATTTGTGTAACACTATTGATAGCCTAGCATAGTATTATGCCTGACATGCCTGACATTCAGCAAGCAACATTTTCACAAAAACCAGAAAAACATTCAAATAAAATAATTTACCTTTGAAGAACTTTGAAGAACTTCAGATGTTTTCAATGAGGAGACTCTCAGTTAGATTGCAAATGTTCAGTTTTTACAAAAAGATTATTTGTGTTGACAAATCGCTCCGTTTTCACCATCACGTTTGGGTAAGAAAAAAAGCGAAAATTAAGTCATTAAAACGCAAACTTTTTTCCAAATTAACTCCATAATATCGACAGAAACATGGCAAACCGATGTTTAGAATCAATCCTCAAGGTGTTTTTCACATATCTATTGACGATAAATCCATCGTGGCAGTTGACTTTCTCTTCTGAAGAAATGGAACGCACATGGACCTAGAGATTACGCAATAATTTCGACACAGGACACCGGGCAGACCCCTGGTAAATGTAGTCTCTTATGGTCAATCTTCGAATGATATGCCTACAAATACGTCACAATGCTGCAGACATCTTGGACGAATGGCAGAGAGCATAAGCTCGTTCACGGCACATTCACAGCCATATAAGGAGACGATAGAAAAACAGAGCTTCAAAAATTCTGCTCATTTCCTGTTTGAGTTTCCTCTTGGTTTCGCCTGTAGCATGAGTTCCGTGGCACTCACAGATAATATCTTTGCAGTTTTGAAAACTTCAGAGTGTTTTCTTTCCAAAGCTGCCAATTATATGCATAGTCGAGCATCTTTTCGTGACAAATTATTGCGCTTAAAAAGGGCACGTTTTTTTATATCCAATAATGACATAGCGCCCCCATAGGTTGAAGAGGTTAACAAGAAATGTATGGAGAGGTTGAAAAATGAGTTTTAATGACTCCAACATAAGTGTATGTAAACTTCCGACTTTAACTGTACGTGCGAAAAACAGTTTTTTTTAGGTTGAGTTTGAACGTTGTGCAGCAAATTATTTTAGTCTTTCATGCTATCTAAAGTGCAGTATGTTCCTTTGGCTATGATATAAATATAACTTGTCACTGACATTAATAGCGTAATAGATTAATTGTTAAGTAATTAAAGCATATCAAAGCATAATTGGACGCTGGTTCACTTCCAACTGGGCACACACTGGTTGAATTAACGTTGTTTCCACATCATATAAATGAAATTTAATTGAACCAACATAGTTTAGATGTTGAATTGACGTCTGTGCCCAGTGGGTTGGTTGTTGTTGTTGGAGGAAGTCTTTACATTGTTGTTGTGTAATCGAAGAAATGCCACTAAAATGTTTGTATCGAATTTGTCATGCAGGTGAAAGAGGACCCAAAAGCGACTTGGCGAAAACAGAGTCTTTAATCCAGTAAAGTAAATACAAACAAAAAACACAACTTTCACTCGAAATGACGAGGACAAACTGGAGACTCGATCTTGAACAGCAGGTGAACAGCAGGTTGCCTCGGGAAGGCACTTGAACCAGACAGACTCAGACACCTGCTCACCACGCAGCATCTGAGGAAAACACGACACGACAGGGCGATACACAAACACAGCACGGTGAATTCTAGACAAGGAACCGACAGGACAGGAACGGAACACAAAGGAAGAAATAGGGACTCTAATCAGGGGAAAGGATCGGGAACAGGTGTGGGAAGACTAAATGATTGATTAGGGGAATAGGAACAGCTGGGAGCAGGAACGGAACGATAGAGAGAAGAGAGAGCGAGAGAGTGAGAGAGGGAGGGGGAGAGAGAGGGATAGAAAGAGGGAAAGAACCTAATAAGACCAGCAGAGGGAAACGAATAGAATGGGAAGCACAGGGACAAGACAAGATAATAAATGACAAAACATGACAGTACCCCCCACTCACCGAGCGCCTCCTGGCGCACTCGAGGAGGAATCCTGGCGGCAACGGAGGAAATCATCAATGAGTGAACGGTCCAGCACGTCCCGAGACGGAACCCAACTCCTCTCCTCAGGACCGTAACCCTCCCAATCCACTAAGTATTGGTGACCCCGTCCCCGAGAACGCATGTCCATGATCTTATGTACCTTGTAAATAGGTGCGCTCTCGACAAGGACGGGAGGGGGGAGGGAAGACGAACGGGGGTGCGAAGAAAGGGCTTAACACAGGAGACATGGAAGACAGGATGGACGCGACGAAGATGTCGCGGAAGAAGCAGTCGCACAGCGACAGGATTGACGACCTGGGAGACACGGAACGGACCAATGAACCGCGGAGTCAACTTACGAGAAGCTGTCGTAAGAGGAAGGTTGCGAGTGGAAAGCCACACTCTCTGGCCGCAACAATACCTTGGACTCTTAATCCTGCGTTTATTGGCGGCTCTCACAGTCTGTGCCCTGTAACGGCAAAGTGCAGACCTCACCCTCCTCCAGGTGCGCTCACAACGTTGGACAAACGCTTGAGCGGAGGGAACGCTGGACTCGGCAAGCTGGGATGAGAACAGAGGAGGCTGGTAACCCAGACTACTCTGAAACGGAGATAACCCGGTAGCAGACGAAGGAAGCGACCAGAGCGTATTCTGCCCAGGGGAGCTGTTCTGCCCAAGACGCAGGGTTTCTGAAAGAAAGGCTGCGTAGTATGCGACCAATCGTCTGATTGGCCCTCTCTGCTTGACCGTTAGACTGGGGATGAAACCCGGAAGAGAGACTGACGGACGCACCAATCAAACGACAGAACTCCCTCCAAAACTGTGATGTGAATTGCGGGCCTCTGTCTGAAACGGCGTCTAACGGGAGGCCATGAATTCTGAATACATTCTCGATAATGATTTGTGCCGTCTCCTTAGCGGAAGGAAGTTTAGCGAGGGGAATGAAATGTGCCGCCTTAGAGAACCTATCGACAACCGTAAGAATCACAGTCTTCCCCGCAGACAAAGGCAGACCGGTAATGAAGTCTAGGGCGATGTGAGACCATGGTCGAGAAGGAATGGGGAGCGGTCTGAGACGACCGGCAGGAGGAGAGTTACCCGACTTAGTCTGCGCGCAGTCCGAACAAGCAGCCACGAAACGGCGCGTGTCACGCTCCTGAGTCGGCCACCAAAAGCGCTGGCGAATAGACGCAAGAGTGCCTCGAACACCGGGATGACCAGCTAACTTGGCAGAGTGAGCCCACTGAAGAACAGCCAGACGAGTGGAAACAGGAACGAAAAGGAGGTTACTAGGACAAGCGCGCGGCGACGCAGTGTGCGTGAGTGCTTGCTTAACCTGTCTTTCAATTCCCCAGACTGTTAACCCGACAACACGCCCATAAGGAAGAATCCCCTCGGGATCAGTAGAAGCCACAGAAGAACTAAACAGACGGGATAAGGCATCAGGCTTGGTGTTCTTGCTACCCGGACGGTAAGAAATCACAAACTCGAAACGAGCGAAAAACAACGCCCAACGAGCTTGACGGGCATTAAGTCGTTTGGCAGAACGGATGTACTCAAGGTTCTTATGGTCTGTCCAAACGACAAAAGGAACGGTCGCCCCCTCCAACCACTGTCGCCATTCGCCTAGGGCTAAGCATATGGCGAGCAGTTCACGGTTACCCACATCATAGTTGCGCTCAGATGGCGACAGGCGATGAGAAAAATAAGCGCAAGGATGAACCTTATCGTCAGACTGGAAGCGCTGGGATAGAATGGCTCCCACGCCTACCTCTGAAGCGTCAACCTCGACAATGAATTGTCTAGTGACGTCAGGAGTAACGAGGATAGGAGCGGACGTAAAACGTTCTTTTAGAAGATCAAAAGCTCCCTGGGCGGAACCGGACCACTTAAAACACGTCTTGACAGAAGTAAGAGCTGTGAGAGGGGCAGCAACTTGACCGAAATTACGAATGAAACGCCGATAGAAATTAGCGAAACCTAAAAAGCGCTGCAACTCGACACGTGACCCTGGAACGGGCCAATCACTGACAGCTTGGACCTTAGCGGAATCCATCTGAATGCCTTCAGCGGAAATAACGGAACCGAGAAAAGTAACGGAGGAGACATGAAAAGAGCACTTCTCAGACTTTACGTAGAGACAATTCTCTAAAAGGCGCTGTAGAACACGTCGAACGTGCTGAACATGAATCTCGAGTGACGGAGAAAAAATCAGGATATCGTCAAGATAGACAAAAACAAAGATGTTCAGCATGTCTCTCAGAACATCATTAACTAATGCCTGAAAAACAGCTGGCGCATTGGCGAGACCAAACGGCAGAACCCGGTACTCAAAATGCCCTAACGGAGTGTTAAACGCCGTTTTCCACTCGTCCCCCTCTCTGATGCGCACGAGATGGTAAGCGTTACGAAGGTCCAACTTAGTAAAGCACCTGGCTCCCTGCAGAATCTCGAAGGCTGATGACATAAGGGGAAGCGGATAACGATTCTTAACCGTTATGTCATTCAGCCCTCGATAATCCACGCAGGGGCGCAGAGTACCGTCCTTCTTCTTAACAAAAGAACCCCGCCCCGGCCGGAGAGGAAGAAGGCACTATGGTACCGGCGTCAAGAGACACAGACAAATAATCCTCGAGAGCCTTACGTTCGGGAGCCGACAGAGAGTATAGTCTACCCCGAGGAGGAGTGGTCCCCGGAAGGAGATCAATACTACAATCATACGACCGGTGAGGAGGAAGGGAGTTGGCTCGGGACCGACTGAAGACCGTGCGCAGATCATGATATTCCTCCGGCACTCCTGTCAAATCGCCAGGTTCCTCCTGAGAAGTAGGGACAGAAGAAACGGGAGGGATGGCAGACATTAAACACTTCACATGACAAGAAACGTTCCAGGATAGGATAGAATTACTAGACCAATTAATAGAAGGATTATGACATACTAGCCAGGGATGACCCAAAACAACAGGTGTAAACGGTGAACGAAAAATCAAAAAAGAAATAGTCTCACTGTGGTTACCAGATACTGTGAGGGTTAAAGGTAGTGTCTCAAATCTGATACTGGGAAGATGACTACCATCTAAGGCGAACATGGGCGTAGGCTTCTCTAACTCTCTGAAAGGAATGTCATGTTTCCGAACCCATGCTTCGTCCATGAAACAACCCTCAGCCCCAGAGTCTATCAAGGCACTACATGTAGCACCCGAACCGGTCCAGCGTAGATGGACCGACAAAGTAGTACAGGATCTTGATGGAGAGACTTGAGTAGTTGCGCTCACCTGTAGCCCTCCGCTTACAGATGAGCTCTGGCTTTTACTGGACATGAATTAACAAAATGTCCAGCAACTCCGCAATAGAGGCACAGGCGGTTGGTGATCCTCCGTTCCCTCTCCTTAGTCGAGATGCGAATCCCTCCCAGCTGCATGGGCTCAGACTCTGAGCCAGAGGAGGGAGATGGTTGCGATGCGGAGCAGGGAAACACCGTTGATGCGAGCTGTCTTCCACGAGCCCGGTGACGAAGATCTACCCGTCGTTCTATGCGGATGACGAGAGCAATCAAAGAGTCCACATCTGAAGGAACCTCCCGGGAGAGAATCTCATCCTTAACCACTGCGTGGAGTCCCTCCAGAAAACGAGCGAGCAGCGCCGGCTCGTTCCACTCACTAGAGGCAGCAAGAGTGCGAAACTCAATAGAATAATCCGTTATGGACCGTTCACCTTGGCATAAGGAAGCCAGGGCCCTAGAAGCCTCCCTACCAAAAACTGAACGGTCAAAAACCCGAATCATCTCCTCTTTAAAGTTCTGGAACTTGTTAGAGCAATCAGCCCTTGCCTCCCAGATAGCTGTGCCCCATTCTCGAGCCCGGCCAGTAAGGAGTGAAATGACGTAAGCAACCCGAGCTCTCTCTCTAGAGTATGTGTTGGGTTGGAGAGAGAACACAATCTCACACTGCGTGAGAAAGGAGCGGCACTCAGTGGGCTGCCCGGAGTAGCAAGGTGGGTTATTAACCCTAGGTTCTGGAGGCTCGGCAGGCCAGGAAGTAACAGGTGGCACGAGACGTAGACTCTGGAACTGTCCAGAGAGGTCGGAAACCTGAGCGGCCAGGTTCTCCACGGCATGGCGAGCAGCAGACAATTCCTGCTCGTGTCTGCCGAGCATGGCTCCTTGGATCTCGACGGCAGTGTAACGAGCGTCTGAAGTCGCTGGGTCCATTCCTTGGTCGGTTCCTTCTGTCATGCAGGTGAAAGAGGACCCAAAAGCGACTTGGCGAAAACAGAGTCTTTAATCCAGTAAAGTAAATACAAACAAAAAACACAACTTTCACTCGAAATGACGAGGACAAACTGGAGACTCGATCTTGAACAGCAGGTGAACAGCAGGTTGCCTCGGGAAGGCACTTGAACCAGACAGACTCAGACACCTGCTCACCACGCAGCATCTGAGGAAAACACGACACGACAGGGCGATACACAAACACAGCACGGTGAATTCTAGACAAGGAACCGACAGGACAGGAACGGAACACAAAGGAAGAAATAGGGACTCTAATCAGGGGAAAGGATCGGGAACAGGTGTGGGAAGACTAAATGATTGATTAGGGGAATAGGAACAGCTGGGAGCAGGAACGGAACGATAGAGAGAAGAGAGAGCGAGAGAGTGAGAGAGGGAGGGGGAGAGAGAGGGATAGAAAGAGGGAAAGAACCTAATAAGACCAGCAGAGGGAAACGAATAGAATGGGAAGCACAGGGACAAGACAAGATAATAAATGACAAAACATGACAGAATTGCCCCAAATTGAACTTGTAATGTTAGTTTTTTGTCGACAGCAACCTTTACAGTAGATCACAAGATACATTTTCCGACACATTCCCTTGTGAGTCGTTCATATGAATATTAGTCAGGCGAACCTAGAAGGCATGCTGACCTGAGAAAAAATGCTCAACATGTGAGAGACGGTACTCTTGTTTTTACTGTCTGCCTCTCTGCACTTTCAGTTGGGCATTTGACTGCATTATGCCTTCACAAACTGCCATTGTACAGGGAGAACTGATAAAGGGTCTACACACATACCTGAGTGAATGGTTATGTGTTCAGTTTTTGTGCCATATTTTCATGGTCTACTGATAGTTGTCTAAAATGTGTCATGTGATGTTCTGGTATACAGATTGCCTAGGTGACAACCAGATGCTCCTCCCATTCACACATAGGTTGTTACGGATTGGCTCATTCAAAACTCTGCTGAACCAGTTCTAGTGAGACTGATCTCTGTGCTCACTTGAAAAGCTGAAATGTTCATCATTGTCATGAGCCTTCCACCACAATGAGTTACCCATGCCATTACATTGTTTCTCCATAGGTATTGGATACTAATTGTACTCATCACCCCTGGAACCTCCATGAAAAATAAAAGCCAAGCTTCTATATGTGCTTTGTAGATATGCCAAGGCCTACTGTCCAATGTGTAGCGCACAGTAAGGCATCTCTTACTTAGACATTATTATCAGGGTAGCTTATAGTGACATCACTGATTCACTCACTATAGTGAACCAAAGCTCTGGGAGGTTAGGTGAGACGCTATCTCTTCATCTCTGTTATTCCTGACCTGTCGCCCAGGCGTCACTATCCACACATGTCAATTTTTGCACCCCTTGGTGACAACAACATACTGGATAACCCCATAGATTCCCAGTGTAGTTGGTTTTGGGGCATGTGGTCTCCCCATTTGATGGGAAGTCACATAGGCAGAGATCAGAGATAAGGCTCAGGTATAGGACTGTTTACTTGTCTCTTTCTCGCTCCGTTTCCCCTGCAGCTATTCCGCACCACTCTGTGTTCTAACAACACACTGCATGCCATAGATGCTGACGGACATCACATGAGGAAATGTGTGTGTGTGTGTGTGTGTGTGTGTGTGTGTGTGTGTGTGTGTGTGTGTGTGTGTGTGTGTGTGTGTGTGTGTGTGTGTGTGTGTGTGTGTGTGTGTGTGTGTGTGTGTGTGTGTGTGTGTGTGTGTGTGTGTGTGTGTGTGTGTGTGTGTGTGTGTGTGAGAAGAACTGTCTTTTGGTTTGGAATGTAATCACAAGAATCCCTTCCTAAACACACATACCTGACTTGCACATCACCTGTGGAAGAGGAGTTTATAGGCGCACTCTCACATCTACAGTCTTCGACGGAGTCCGCGACTTCAGAATTTCTCTCCTAGCCTCAGTTCTGAGCATGCAAGCATAGTAGTACTATAACGTTCCCGTAACACATACACCTCCACACACACAGGTTTGCAGGCTATGTGTGAAGTACCTGTATGGTGTATGTTATCACAGGCTGCATAACGGACAGGTCCTTTCTTGTGCTTATCGCATCAGATCAGGTGCCAAGGCTCCAGTAGCCAGTTCTGTTACAACGCAAGTCCCTTCTTTGAACCCCCCCCACACACACACAAGCAACTCCCCCGTCACCACATGTCCCATCGGCCTTGCCTGATGGCCAGATTGTCTTATCTGAGAGGCCCAGGACCCAGCCTGCAGATGGAGTGACAATAGAACACTTCATAGGACATCTCTTGCACGCATATTTGTGGTAGTGCAGCTGCTGGAATTCTACAGTTGATGCCTGTGGGGGCAGGGGTGGTTGACACACTGAGGTGTGTGTGTGTGTGTGTGTGTGTGTGTGTGTGTGTGTGTGTGTGTGTGTGTGTGTGTGTGTGTGTGTGTGTGTGTGTGTGTGTGTGTGTGTGTGTGTGTGTGTGTGTGTGTGTGTGTGTGTGTGTGTGTGTGTGTGTGTGTGTGTGTGTGTGTGTGTGTGTATAAAATGTAATTTCTTTGAAATGTGTGTCTATGCAAATGAAATGTAATTAGTCAATACATAGGTGTATTGGAACTGCATTATGGCATATCACAATGTCTAGTGTTCATGTTTAATAGATTAAATATGTTACAGAGTTTGAGACTCTTAGCAGAACAAAGGAAATGACAACAGAGATAGTGTTTGTGCCAGCACAGGACATGATTGCATCTGGCTTACGAAACTGTTGGGGCACCATGTGTGTCTCCCCACTATGCCTGAGTGTGTGTGCTGGAATGACAGGCATTCCTGGCATCTCACTGGCATCCGTCATAGCCAGCCTAATCACACCTAGGTCTATATCGCACATCTTTAGCCGTGGTTACACCTTGCATTAACATGTGGTTCTCGTCATCTGATCAAGACAAATAAATTCCAAGATGGCTTAGCAGTCGGACAGGTGTTTGTCTTGTCACGTCCCATGTAAATAGTCATTTTTCTTCATTTTTCCCGTATACATTTAGTATATATTTTACTCACTCTTTCCATCTATGGACTGAATATACTTTCCTGCAATCTGCCTCACCCTATGTGGTAATGATCTGCTATTTTTATACTTTAGAACCGGAACCCACATCAGAAGCTAGCCAGCTAACTAGCTACAATCTAGTAGGCAGTTAGCCACTGCCAGCGGTCTTCACCGTTAACATGGACACCAGCCAGCTGCTGCTCAGTCAATAGCTGCCAGTCTACACAGCGCTATATAAACCCAGAGCATATCGGACTGCTTTTTCTCTACCACATCACCGGAATCCTATTGCAAGCTCTGAACCAGTACAACGCATCATCGCAGCTAGCTAGCTGTAACCTGAGTGGCTACTGCTGGCTGAGTGGCTAAGTGGCTAACACCTCTGTCCCGAATCAAGCACCAGTTAGCCTTGAGCTAGCCTCAAGTTAGGCCCATCTCCCGGCTACGCGAAGAGTCCTCATTCTGTCTGTAGAGGATGCCTGGTTGCTCTTTAAAAGTTATTTCCTCACCATCCTAAATAAGCATGCCCCATTCAAAAAATGTAGAATTAAGAACAGATATAGCCCTTGGTTTACCCCAGATTTGACTGCCCTTGACCAGCACAAAAACATCCTGTGGCGTACTGCATTAGCAACGAATAGCCCCTGCGGTATGCAACTTTTCAGGAAAGTCAGGAACCAATATACACAGTCAGTTAGGAAAGCTAAGGCTAGCTTTTGAAACAGAAATTTACAGCCTGTAGCGCTAATTCCAAAAGATTTTGGGACAATGTAAAGTCCATGGAGAATAAGTGCACCTCATCCCAGCTGCCCACTGCACTGAGGCCAGGAAACACTGTCACCACTGATAAATCTATGATAATCAAGAATTTCAATAAGCATTTGTCTACGGCTGGCCTTGCTTTCCACCTGGCTACCTGGAATAATTTTGCACGCCCAATTTTTCAGTTTTTGATTTGTTAAAAAAGTTTGAAATATCCAATAAATGTCGTTCCACTTCATGATTGTGTCCCACTTGTTGTTGATTCTTCACAAAAAAAATACAGTTTTATATCTTTATGTTTGAAGCCTGAAATGTGGCAAAAGGTCGCAAAGTTCAAGGGGGCCGAATACTTTCGCAAGGCACTGTATATCCATCCTGCCCTGCCCTTCTAAAATCTTCGAATGCCAAGTTAACAAACAGATCACCGACCATTTCAAGTCCCACCGTACCTTCTCCACTACGCAATCTGGTTTTTGAGCTGGTCATGGGTGCACCTCAGCCATGCTCAAGGTCCTAAATGATATCATAACCGCCATCGATAAAAGACAGTACTGTGCAGCCGTCTTCATCGACCTGGCCAAGGCTTTCAACTCTGTTAATCATCGCATTCTTATCGGCAGACTTAATAGCCTTGGTTTCTCAAATGACTGCCTCACCTGGTTCACCAACTACTTCTCTGATAGAGTTCAGTGTGTCAATCGGAGGGCCTGTTATCTGGACATCTGGCAGTGTCTATGGGGGTGCCACAGGGTTCAATTCTCGGGACGACTCTTTTCTCTGTATATATCAATGATGACATTCTTGCTGGTGATTCTCTGATCCACCTCTATGCAGACGACGCCATTCTGTATACATCTGGCCCTTCTTTGGACACTGTGTTAACAAACCTTAAAACAAGCTTCAATGCCATACAATACTCCTTCCGTGGCCTCCAACTGCTCTTAAACTAAATGTATGCTTTTCAATTGATTGCTGCCCACACCCACCCACCCGACTAGCATCACTACTCTGGATGGTTTTGACATAGAATATGTGGACAACTACAAATACCTAGGTGTCTGGTTAGACTGTAAACTCTCCTTGCAGACTCACATTAAGCATATCTAATCCAAAATTAAATCTAGAATCGGCTTCCTATTTCGCAACAAAGTCTCCTTCACTCATGCTGCCAAACACACTCTCGTAAAACTGACCATCCTACCGATCCTCGACTTTGGCGATGTCATTTATAAAATAGACTCCAACACTCTACTTAGACTGCATCCAATTTGTTATCACAGTGCCATCCGTTTTGTCACCAAAGCCCCATATACTACCCACCACTGCGACCTGTACACTCTCGTTGGCTGGCCCTCGCTTCACTCTCGTCGCCAAACCCACTGGCTCCAGGTCATCTACAAGTCTCTGCTCGGTAAGCCCAGCCTTATCTCAGCTCACTGGTTACCATAGCAGCACCCACCCGTAGCACACGCTCCATCAGGTATATCTCACTGGTCACCCCCAAAGCCAATTCATACATTGGTCGCCTTTCCTTCCAGTTCTCTGCTGCCAATGACTGGAACGAACTGCAAAAATCACTGAAGCTGGAGACACATATCTCCCTCACTAGCTTTAAGCACCAGCTGTCAGAGCAGCACACAGATCACTGCACCTGTACATAGCCAATCTGTAAATAGCCCATCCAACTACCTCATCCCCCTACTGTATTTTTTTTATCTTGCTCCTTTGCACCCCAGTATCTCTACTTGCACATTCATCTTCTGCACATCTACCATTCCAGTGTTTAATTGCTATATTGTAATTACCTCGCCACCATGGCCTATTTATTGCCTTAACTCCCTTATCTTACCTCATTCGCACTCACTGTATATAGACTCTTTGTTTTCTTCTTTCTACTGTATGATTGACTGTATGTTTGTTTATTCCATGTGTAACGCTGTGTTGTTGTATGTGTCGAACTGCTATGTTTTATCTTGGCCAGGTCGCAGTTGCAAATGAGAACTTGTTCTCAACTAGCCTACCTGATTAAATAAAGGAGAAATATATATATTTTTTAAATCATCCTCCAACTTGATTGGAGTCCACCTGTGGTGAATTCAATTGATTGGACATCATTTGGAAAGGCACACACCTGTCTATATAAGGTTCCACACTTGACAGTGCATGTCAGAGCAAAAATCAAGCCATGAGGTTGAAAGAATTGTCCGTAGAGCTCTGAGACAGGATTGGGTCGTGGCACAGATCTGGGGAAGGGTACCAAAAAATTGCTGCAGCATTGAAGGTCCCCAAGAACACAGTGGCCTCCATCATTCTTAAATGGAAAACGTTTGAAACCACCAAGACACTTCCTAGAGCTGGCCACCCGGCCAAACTGAGCAATCGGAAGAGAAGGGCCATGGTCAGGGAGGTGACCAAGAACCTGATGATCACTCTGACAGAGCTCCAGAGTTCCTCTGTGGAGATGGGAGAAGGACAAGCATCTCTGCAGCACTCCCCCAATCAGGCCTTTATGGTAGAGTGGCCAGACGGAAGCCACTCCTCAATAAAATGCACATGACCAGCCCGCTTGGAGTTTGCCAAAAGGCACCCAAAGACTCTCAGACCATGAGACACAATATTCTCTGGTCTGATGAAACCAAGATTGAACTATTTGTTCTGAATGCCAAGCGTCACATCTGGGGGAAACATGGCACCACCCCTACGGTGAAGCATGTGGGTGGCAGCATCATGCTGGAGGGGTGTTTTCAATTTCAGGTACTGGGAGATTAGTCAGGATCGAGGGAAAGTTGAACTGAGAAAAATACAGAGAGATCCTTGATGCAAACCTGCTCCAGAGTGTTTAGGACCTCAGACTGGAGCGAAGGTTCACCTTCCAACAGTACATCGACCCTAAGCACACAGACAAGACAACGCTGAAGTGGCTTCGGGAAAAGTATCTGAATGTTCTTGAGTGGCCCAGCCAGACATGAAACATCTCTGGAGCGACCTGAAAATAGCTGTGCAGCTATGCTCCCCAGCCAACCTGACAGAGCTTGAGAGGATCTGCAGAGAATGGGAGAAACTCCCCAAATACAGGTGTGCCAAGCTTGTAGAGTCATACCCAAGAAGATTTGAGGCTGTAATCGCTGCCAAAGGTGCTTCAACAATGTACTGAGTAAAGGGTCTTAATTCTTATATAAATGTGATATTTCAGGGTTTTTTTTATATACATTTGCAAAAATGTTTTTTTTTTTACGTCTTTGCTTTGTCATTATGGGGTATTGTGGGAAGATTGAGGAGAAAAAAAAATATTTAATACATTTTTGAAAAAGCTGTAAAGTCACAAAATGTGGAAAAAGTGAAGGGGTCTGAATACTTTCCGAATGCACTGTACCACAGATTCCTTCAAGGTCTCAGACTCGAGGATCCTTACAAGAAAGAATCAGATGAAGACCGAGACAGTTGTCGATTTCCATTTTGTAATGTTAAAAAGGTTTAAAAAAAGACAATCCCGTTTTCTAAATGATCTATATTTTATAAATTGTTTTTGCAGATTCTGCCATTATTCTCCTGAAGTTGCCAGTAACAGGCTACACTAAGAGTAGGCAACCTTTCTCAAGTGGAATGCCAATTTATCTTACCATATCTACCAATATGTGTGCCAGTTATGGTTTTCATATGCACATTTTTATGAAAAGGTTTCATTTAATTTATAATGACGTCTTCAAATCTCAAAATCATTATCATGTGGTTAATCAAAATTCTAAAATTCTATCCATATCTAAATGAAAATGATACAAACCTAAAAATGTTTTTTTTATTGCGTTGCCAACTATGTAAAAATAGCCTACATAAAGCCAACAAATAAAAACATTGCAGTCCGCAAGACAGCCCTTAGACGTGGTATATTGGCCATATACCACACCTTCTCAGGCCTTATTGCTTAATTATACAACGGGTGGCTCTAATCCTGAATGATGATTGGTTAAAACCGCATTCCAGCCGGTGTCTCGTCCACAAGTTACCACTGGCTAAATCTATGAAGTTAAAATGCCTATTTACTCTGTTCCATTTGACTGCGCAATCCACTGTCTCATCAGCCCAGCCAGGCAACTTATAAACTTGATCTCCACTATGATAAACATCTAGACATTATCTCACGTTTCTTTTAGACTAACATTTCGCTTTCAACAGTGGAGATTTGTATAAACCTTGCTGTCAATCTCTCCGACATTTGCAACTTTGTTTTAAATATTCAAATTTGATTTCCAACTGTCCCTAATTAATGACGGTGTTGGGAGTTAGGACGAGACAAATAGGCATTCATCTTCATGAATCAGCTGGCATCATTTTTTATGAATATGTGTCAAACATTATTTGAATATGTTGGTAACCCGTTGTATACACGGTTTGCCGGCCCTCGACTTCGCCTAACAACACCTATGCCAATATATCCTCCAAACACCAGCTTCTCGGGCATTATCACTTAATTATAGGAATTAACGGTAAATGTACTACTGGTAATATACAGTAGGTAATGGGGAATTGATATAGACTAACAATCAAACGCAAACAATTCACACAATAAAGCTATGAAACAATTTGAATGTGCACAAATTGGCGGGAGAGAGCTCATTCTGGAGAGAGAAGTCCATTGTGCATCTTGGTGCATGGTCAATCTGACGTCTGCATTGGCCATGCAGCATTTACCGTAATACGGCCTCAGCAGAAATCAGGGGCCAGGGCAATCTTTCCTGCTCTTCACGGAGCAGTGCAGAGATCTTGTCAAGGAAGTGAGTTTGTGTTTATTCAGGATATACCGCCCCCATCTACCGTCAACAAATCATGTCAATGTGGAGCTATACAGAGCCCTCCGCATTGCTACAAAATTTGGAAGTGACATGTATGCGGTACAGAGCTCGATTTGGCCTCTGCATGCCTCTGGAGGCTCCGCAATTACATCATACCCTCCATATGGAGCACCGACCACATTTTCGGATCAAGCATTAATTGGCTTTTAGTCTAGGCCTCGGGAATGAATAAGTTCACTGAGATGGGCGCAAATTTACAGTATATATATTTGTTACTGTTCGACTTAAACACCCGGTCGACCAACAGCCTAACGACCAAACAAATGACCAGCCGACTAATTGGGTCAGCCCTAAATGTACTCAATAAAACACTGCCCTCCTTTATAAATGACTAAAGAGATCCCTTACACCAGGCTAACCTCTGTCAAATTCATATTTTGCCCATGATCCAGGGCTTTTGTTTGTTGACTTCAAAAGTCCCATTAATCAAGATGGCGAGGCACTATGTACAGAACATGGTCAATACATTATCCGCTCTGCCCATCAGTGTCCCAACCTGGGCAAGCATGTCATTTACTAATCTGAGAATATGCTATCAGTTTAGAGAAGAATGCCCCCGAGTTAAACTGTGGGGCTAAGTAGGTGAAACTCAATTGTTTTGAAGAGGCTGATGATTTAAACGTGCCCTGTAGCCCAACCTGTCAACGTACCGTGCGGAGGAATGGTAGTGGGTCCCACATAAAGACAGGATGAAACATGTTACACTAGGTAAATCACAGTTGACTTATTTATACCTACTCCAGAATACTTGTTTTCCAAATTCTGAGTAACAAATATTTTGCTTTATTTGCAACGGTAAGCCAGACAAAATTAAATGAGCTTGTTTAAATAATGTATACGAGTTTGGAGGGGGGGGGGTATTACATATTAAAGCATTAAACCTCTCCCCCTTTCCTGCAGTCAAATGACCTAATGGTCTCATGGGTGGAATGTTATTCATATTTTTCCTCATTTCATAATTAAACATTATTTCCAAAGAAATCTGCCAACAATCTGGTGTTTCTATGTCACAGCAACGGTAAGCCAACGGTAAGCTAAGTTTTTATTTTACTTTTTGTCTAACTTTGAGGAGTCAATGGCATAATGGAGAGACACTGCTTACAATCACAGGAGCAATATGTTAGATCCTGTGCATGTCTGACTCTCTGCATGCATCTGTTTGTGTTTTTTAAATTCACAGTGGGCCTTGAAACATCAACCTAATGTTTTACCGTAGATAAGTTATGAGAAATGATTTCAATGTGAAGGGCAACCTGATGAAAATAGTTTTTAATGGGTCATTTTCGTTCTCTATGAATCTAGAGGAGTAACTGGTCATTTTAAGGAGTACTAACTCATTCCAGACCACCTTAACAGCAGCAATAGTGAAGGGGAGGAGCTGAGGTTTTCATTCAGCCTATGATTGGAGGCACACAGAAAGGTGGTGGGCATGAACATTTGCCACCAATACGCACCAATTAAGTCAGACCAACTCATGTGTCAGCTTGAGTCCTCACTCCCTGCACTCCCTGCACTCCCATCGCATCACTGCAGTCACCAGTGCTTGTGAGTGTTAGTGTGTGTTGCTGTGTTCCCCGATCTGGAACTGAGTTGGACTTTTAACCATTCACCGCTAAGGCCATAGTGCAGAGCCAGGAGAATACCCAGGTAACCCCACAGCCATGACGAACTCAGCGACTAACTTGCGGCTGAAGCTGCCCATAGCCTGCATCATCCTGGAGGTGATCATCATCATCCTCTTCGGCACTCTGGTCCAGTACGACGATGAGACAGACGCCAAGCTCTGGCACAAGGAAATCGCCAATGGCTCCTCCAACTATGACAACGACTTTTACTACCGCTACCCCAGTGAGTGACCGCAGCGAGAGGGGTAGGGTTGGGGTAACGAGACCGGTGGGGTAGTAGACATCCATAACCACTGATACAGGGTCAGATACGTTTTCCTCCTTTTAATGGTTATGGTTATGATTAGGTAGTATGGTGATCTGACCCTAAATCTGTGGATAAGGGTAACTATTACCTTGTGAGGGTGGAGAGGATGGGGGATGTGGAGTCCATCTCTAGAAATTAAATGATTGTTCTTTTCCTTCTTTGTTATGTTTTGTCAATGTGTCGACGACTTGCATGGTAGCAGAAGCAGATATGTTTTTTGTTTAGGCAAGTGTCTTGTGTCATTCATTGTCAGGCCACACATGTTTGTCAAGACAATGAACATGACAGAAAAGTTGTCTGAAGCTCAAACGAATCTGACGACTAAATCGGAAATGATTTATTTTCCTTCTGTGTTACTCCAGTGATGTGTTGGACATTGCCTTCCCACCTAGGGAGTCTTCCCCATCTGTCTTTCTTTGGGATGTTACATACGGGTGTGTGGAGGAGATGGGGAGGTGGGTGGGGATGGTCATGGGTAATTGAGGTGAGCTGTTTGTAAGGGTTTGTAGAGGGCAAAGCAACTCTGTTTTATGTTTGATCTGTTCGCAATGCTGTAGATTAGCATTCCTACTCTGAGTCCCTTTGATACATAGGGCAGAGTGGGGTAAGAGGAGCCAAAGGGGTAAGTTGAGCCACCCTTGTTTCTAGGAAACCATAAAATTAATAATATGACCAAATATTTGGGAAGAGATCATGGATTCTGTGAAGGAAGAAATCACATGGAAAAGTAGTAAGGAAGTTAGGTCCAAAAAATGATTTTCACCAAGTCAAATTAATTTATTGTGTTAGAGTTTTCATGATGCTTGTATCTAAACCAAAGATACTTAAGATTATACATCAGTTGGGGTGTCTATAAGCTTCAATATGAGGTCCTAAACCTAGCACGAAAGTACATCCTTGCAGCTGTTTGGGCTAATATAGTCAAAATGTTTGTCCTTCGGTAAATTGAGCCAATGGCCATGGAGTAAGTTGTGCCAATGGCAAGTTGAGCAAATTGAAGTGTTTTCTTCCCAGCTATAATGCAAGGCCTTATCGCCGGGATATGAGGTAACAACAGAGCCTGGCCTATGTTAAAAGTGTTTGTCAGGTGTTAATAAGCCTGTGTTAAAAGATGCTTAAAATAATTAAAAGACAAAAAAAAAGTGATGGTGTTGAATTGTGTTTGGGAAATAAAGATAGACATGGTTTTAAAAAGGTAGTGGTCATATTTAATTCAGTACAGACATTTGTAGGCGGCGTCCCGGGGTAAGTTGAGCCAAGAGAACACTTTTTTTGGACACGCTATGTTTTCAAAACTGTAATGTTTACATGAATGATTGATTATCGGATTATTTCCAGGGATACACAACATCCCGAAATATACGTTAATATCTTTGTTAAAAAGAATACTATATTTCCCTTTGACCAAGTAATGCTGAATGTAACATGTATCAACTTACTCCACTCTCCCCTACAACCCCTGAGCTCTTCAGTGTTCAATGTGAGTTTCACAAGCAGCAAAGCAACAAATGGTTCATTTGTTTCCTAATAAGTGGAGGTTTAGGTTGCCAAATGTTTCGGGAGAGATCTGCGGAGAGACTACTGTCCTTTGATTTAACCCTTTAGTTTCTCAGATCTTTCTTTGATGAGCGTCAAACCCCTCTAACTCATAGGCTACTTTCAACAGCAAGATGGAAGGAAGTTTGATCTCTGAATAGGTTACAGCATGTCTGTTGTAGTGGGTGTCCAATCAGTCACCAAAGGCAAAGGTATACTTTTCCTCCTATGAATGTTGCTGTTCCACCTTAACAGATCAGTAATGAAATGCAAAGGAAGACTGTTGGGGGGAGGTGGCGGAGGTATTGGGTGTGTCCAATTCTTAGCCCTTTTAAAAGTTCCTGTGTGCAACTAGTCCTAGCTGTCACCACACCTTGAGGCATTCCCAATACTGTCCCTGTACTATATGTCATGCAGATAAATGGGTGCAGGTAAGCCCCAGGGTAGGAGTGTGAGAATATCTGATATACAGACATGGGAATGTGTAGGAGGAATGTTTCATTTTCACATTCACCACATCACTGTCCAATTAGTGAAAGGCCAGGGGGATAGGGGCTTCTGCGTGAGAAAGGGGCACGTTGGGGAGGAGTGTGAGGGGAAACAGTTGAGTGAGAGATGGGGTACAGGAGGGAGGGTGAAAAGGAGAGAAGGGGTTAGGAGGGAGAGAGTGATTGTTTTCAGAGAGAAGGAAAAGTTTGCTGTGGCAGTCTGATTTATGTGTTTATTGTCATGCCAGCAAGGCTTGTCATATGGAGGACTGAGATACACAGAAAGAGAGTTAGGGAGAGAGAGAAAGCAAGAGAAAAAGACTGTGTGGCAGAAAAAGGTCATTAAGGATCCAAAGATGAGCTGTCCAGTTTTTCCATGGTTTTCCCTGGTTTAGGCCTGGTAGTCATAGCCTGGTCAATCACACTGACCACTGTGGTCAGTGTGGTTGACTAGGCTATGGGAGTCATGGGAAACTTTGGGAGTTGAATTACGTGAATCTCTAAGAGTTGGATCATGTCCGTTTGACTTTGAATTCAATTCATCTTTGAGGTTGAAGTCTGTGACTCTTGAGATTTGAATAAATTGAGCATTTGCGGATTGGACCTTCACTTAAGCAGGTGAAGCTGCTGATGCACGTTATGCCAGGCTCACTATTTATGCTCTTTGCCTCAAGCTATTGAGTGATTGAGTACACTGATTTTGACACAAAGTAGAAACCTGTTCAAGGTTGGGTAAATTGAAAGAGGATGCACTAAAGGTCCATTGTAAGTAATTATTTCAGATAAACTTTAACCTGTCACATTCACTGATGAATGGAAGATCACCTTCAAGAATGAAACACACATACATACACACATAGAGTACACACTTGCACATCTGACTACTCTCATTGATCATGTCCTGTTTGGAACTTCAAACGTTTAAGGTGTAGTAAAACAAAATTACGGGGAGCTCGCCCCCCGAATGAGACATGAGCTTCCCTAAATTCAACAGAAGTCAAACTTTGGGGGGACTCTACATGGTATCGACTGGGTCCAACCCTTTAGCGAACTTGCAACATTGTTTCAACTGTGCCCTCAATTTCCCCTGCGGATGAGCTCGTGAGAGACAACTGTATTTGTGTCCCCATTTGTCAGCAATACGCATCCATTCATTCAGGTCATGTACTGTGTACTGTAGACTTAATGACAATCGCCAAATGCCATTAGACTTTTTGGTGTTTTGTAACAGATGTCTCTTTACCTTCGTCAGATGGCGGGTGCACAGGGCACCGTTTGGATGAATGTGTGCAGGTAGCTGACTTTTTAAAGTGATTTGTTATATAATAAAACATAATCACTGGACAAATTCTATCTGATTGAAAGATGCAGTCAGAATTAAGAGAACTGTAAATAAATCATTAGAATACAACTGGTTTGTATGTTGGTTCATGAGTGCAGGTGATAGATTGCCTTTAGGGCTTTTACAATAAATGTCAATGTGTGCAATTTTCATTTTTTTATTTACATCCTCATAGGTGTTGCCTGTGTGTGTGTGCATGTTACATTTTCTCACCTCTCTGTAGGTGTCCTTCTAATCTAAGAGATGGCACAGGGTATTTGGGCCAGCCTGCCAGTGGGGAGTCGGGCAGTGGGAATATCCTCCATGCCAATGATCAGTTGCCAGGCAACGACCAATAGATATTGTCCCTACTCCCCAGTGCCATGTGGATGAATACGTCCAGTGGGCAGGGGGAGGTGTAGTAGGCCGGGTTAACAAGGCCAGATAGCAGGCTGAATGGAGCTATGAGACACAGGGTAACTTCTCTGTGTCCTTCTATGTAGGTCAACTGAGGCTCCCAAAGCCCCCTGTCCCACTCAATTTAAATCACAAAATGTTGACTAAAAGGGGTTGTTGGTGTTTTGTGGGGAAGTCACCAGAACTTTCAATTAGTTGAAAGATACTGCTATACCACTGTCATAAGACAGATAGTCTTTCTCAACAAACCATAAGAAGGGGATTGTTAATGTGTTTACGAGACTGACCACACAGGCACTTCAATAGTGACAATGTGCATCCAAAGTAATACAATAATGTTCTCTTCCTTTGTTCAGGCTTTCAGGATGTGCACGTGATGATCTTCATTGGCTTTGGTTTCCTCATGACGTTCCTTCAACGTTACGGCTTTAGCAGTGTGGGCTTCAACTTCCTCATCGCAGCCTTCGCTCTGCAGTGGGCCACTCTCATGCAGGGCTTCGTCCACGGTATGCACGGGGGCAAGATCCATGTCGGAATAGAGAGGTAGGGCTCATGCACACACTAACCTACATTTCCTTACTATAATAAACACAACACACCAGCAGATACATGTAATGTGTATACGTGGCATATCATACGGGTGTAAGTGTATACTGTAGTGCATCCCATAATAAACCCTATCATTAAGAGTTGAGTGTTTGTCCCTCCTGCAGTATGATCAACGCTGACTTCTGCACAGGCTCAGTGCTCATCTCGTTCGGGGCGGTCCTGGGGAAGACCAGTCCAGTCCAGCTGCTGGTCATGTCTGTGATTGAAGTCACCCTGTTCGCAGTCAATGAGTTCATTGTGCTTTCTGTTCTGGGGGTGAGTGTGTGTATTTAGGTGTACCATTAAATGTACAATTCATACTGTATATGTCTGTATACAAACCTACACTAAAACTGTTTTACATACTATTATGCCTACTCTCCTATTAGGCTTTCTCCTCACTATTGAAAACTCTACTTATAGACGAAGCTTTTTACACCCCTTAAATAAGATAATTTCCATCTTTAGGCCAAGGATGCTGGTGGCTCCATGACCATCCACACCTTTGGAGCTTACTTTGGCCTGATGGTGGCTCGTGTTCTCTACCGCCCCAACCTGGACAAGAGCAAACACAAGAACTGCTCTGTCTACCACTCTGACCTCTTCGCCATGATTGGTAAGAATACCTCCTGCTCATTGTTAGCAGGAAGCCCGTACTTTAGATACAATTAGCCACCATCAACAAGTCGGACAACTTAACCTTCATTTTCTGAAGACGCCAGTTATGTTTTGACTGTACATACGATGCATACCAATATATGGGAATCTGTGTCATAATTAAGAGTACATCCACCTCCCCAGGAAAAAAACATTACCTGTAAGCTTGCTAAACTGAAGGACTATATTACATACCGGTATGCTAATACTTATTTTTCACTGACTGCTCAGGCACCATCTACCTGTGGATGTTCTGGCCGAGCTTCAACTCTGCTGTGACGGCCCACGGAGACGACCAGCACCGCACGGCTATGAACACCTACTATTCCCTGGCTGCCTGCACCCTGGCCACCTACGGCCTGTCTGCCGTTGTGGCTCATGATGGCAAGCTCGATATGGTGAGGGAGCTAGTACAGTGTGGGGACTTAAGAGGAAAATCAGGTCCCTAAAAGTAGTATAGGGCTAGACAGGTGATGCAGACTTGGGGAGACAAAGTAGGGAGAAGTAGGATTCTACAGGGACTATGCAGTGGAAATGAGGGGTTTAAAGTGGTCTTCCCAGATCATTTCGAGTGGGAGTGAGGGACTAGACATGGTAGGGGAAGGAAGATTTCTCCCTGTGTTTGTTGACATTACAATCTGGTTCAACTGTATGTTGCATCATAGGGCTACAGTACAGATAGTAGACCGATGACTCCTTTGGGATTAAATCCTTATTGGCAAACTGAATCATCATGCAGGATGTTTGCACAAACACAACTCTAGATTTCTACGGTACTTACGTTATTATTACTATTACATTTACTCCCCTCACACTAGCTCTTAAATGATTTAGGCTATTAACATGAAACTTCCAAATGTGCAGACTGCACCAACTTAGATTGCTTGAAAAACGTTTTGATAGCATTTAACTCACCAACCATAACTCCTGAAGCGTTCACCAAACAACACCAGGCCAACTTTCACATGTTCAGGCTATCCTACCAATCAATCCAATCAATCAATCTTTTCATCTACCCACTTTTTCAACTATAACCAGTCACTACCATTACTACTGCAGTCACTACCACTTCTTTAACTTATTTTAAAAACAAATACTTTTAAACAAGCTAGCAAGCACACAGATTTTCTTCTGAAATGTACTTTTCTAGTTTAGATTGGATTTATCTATTCTAAACTACCAAACTATGAATCATCAAACTTTTTCACGAGATACGATTTAAGAATGCCGAGATTGGAAACCATCCCAAAAAATGCATGCTGAAGCATCACACCATAGTTACTATCTACCTTTAGAGATACAGTCATGTGAGCCAGACAATATATCTAGTTGCTATGTCCCTTGAGGACATGGCTGTCATCTGCATCTCATTCTGAAATCAAGACGGTCCACTACATTCCTGTCTAGATGGCAATCAATCTGAAGTTGTCTTTTCTATACAATGGAGGGAGTGTAGGAGTCAGTGAACATAGCACATGACCTGGTGATAGTAGTGCCGTTCAAATCAGCTCAGATTATCTCATAGTTGTTGAAAGGGTAGTGTGTCCGCAGCATATCATCAAATCTGTCTGCAATCTAACAAGCGTTTCGCTACACCCACAGTAACATCTGCTAAATTTGTGGATGTGATCAATAAAATTTGATTTGAACTCTACACGGTCACACACCTCCACTTTGCATTATGGTGATAGCAAATTGTCACACAAGGATCCTTTGGTTGGGATTTTTTATTATTCAAATATTACATCAATCATCCTACCTTCTCGTTCCTTGACATTGGTACCATGTAAAATTTGAGAACAGGGATAATTAAAATAAAGGTATGAATGGACAATCAACCATTTTGAACACCATTTAAAAAACGTTGTCTCTCTCCTCTCTTTAGGTGCACATCCAGAACGCTGCCCTTGCCGGTGGGGTTGCCGTGGGAACTGCTGGTGAAATGATGCTCACTCCTTTCGGCTCCATGATTGTGGGCTTCCTGGCTGGAACCGTCTCTGTGCTGGGCTTCAAGTTCCTCTCGGTAAGGCCAACCTGCCATTGGTAAGACAGGATATAGGACATAAGTGTATGGAAATTAACATGTATTATCCTCCTGAGACCCAGCAATTAAACATATCTGTAAATAAAAAGAAATGATATTACATAAGAAGTGTTTGGGGTGAAAAAGACTTCTACAGAAAAAGAAAACAATGAACAAATATAGGTTTATGTATTTTCCATTGTATGTGCACTGTAGTGGATTTAATAGATCAGTTGATAGTAAATATGAACAACAGTAAAAAAGTACAGTGGGTAAAATAACTACAGAGAACATAAATAAGCTCTTATTTGAAAAATGATGGCACTGCTCTGAAAACTCAAACTATTCCTGAGATATTTACTTACTAAAAGCACTGGAGTATAAAACTCACAAAAAAATGCTAATTACACACACTTACCTTTCCATAAAATGTGCTAATTGTGTTGGCAGCCATTTTAACAAACCTGGAAGAGAAAGTTATCCAGGTCACACTCCCACATGCGATATCATTGAAAAGCCCAGAATGTACCCTCAAAGGGTCTCAGTAGGATATGACCGTTAATGATGCCAACAGAACAAGAGTATCTATTTACAACATAAACAGTCATGTTGAGAAACACATCCACTTATGTGTATATGGCACCTTTTGAAGGACATGAGGGTGCTAGGGTACATAGACATCACAGACACCCGCACTCATGGCACTGACAACTTTCCACCCCTGGCCTCTCAGCCTATCCTGGAACAAAAGCTGAAGATACAGGACACGTGTGGCGTCCACAACCTGCACGGCATGCCTGGAGTCCTGGGAGCCATCGTTGGCGCAGTTACTGCTGCTCTGGCAACCAAGGACGTCTATGGAGATGGGTTAGTCTGCCTTTTTTTGACAAGTTGGGAAAGTGTGCCCTCCCCTGGTTTTATGGTGAAGCTCCCCCTACTGCGCAACAAACAGACGCCATCAAAGTGTGCATTCACACAACAGTTTCATTCAACTCCCTGCTCTCTGTGTTGCAGGATGGCTGATGTGTTCCCTGACATCCACTCTGGTGATGTGGAGGCCTCGTTCCAGGGCGTACGACAGGCCATCTCCCTGGCCGTAACCCTGGGCATCGCCCTCCTGGGCGGTCTTATCACCGGTATGTTGAGGGACTAGCTAGAGGATAGGGGGGATTTAAATATTACCAGCTCACAGAATGTTGTAAGCACACATAGGCATTGCTTTGACTTGTTTGTTTCACAAATTCCTGGGGATATTATAACTATGCTCTTTTGTCCCTGTATATAGGCCTATGCCTTGTGTCTGTGTGTAATTGTATCATGTCCTTGTCATGCAATTTATATGTCCTCGTCTTCTAGGTTTTATTCTGAAGCTGCCAATTTATGGTGCTCCTCCTGACACCATCTGCTTTGAGGATGGCATCTACTGGGAGGTAAGTTTAGCTATTACACCCAGTCACTTTGTATCGATGAATGGACACGCAGGACTCACAGATTTGTACATAGTGTTTGTGTGAGAGTGCAGGGCCATTCAGGCCCATGATGGGTTAAAGATTGCGAACGATGGCATGCAGTTGGGCCCAATGTTGTGCAATATGATATGTGGCCACAAGGTGTCATGCTTGCATTTGGTTACTGAACTCAAATAACTGCATTTCATCATAAGCAAAGCAGTCACCCTCGGGAATACCAGGTGGTACCATTTCACATGGTCAATGCATCTATAATCAGCAATTGATCATCTGTAATTCTCTTTATAAAAAAATATACAGATTTAGGAATGTCTTGAAATTAGATAGGCAATAGGTATACTTGCATTTTTAGGACTAGATAAAGGTCTAAATAAATCACCACTACATATTTTTCTCTATCCATTTATCTCTCTCTCTCTCTCTCAGCTGCCTGGTGAGGAGGGCTCACAAGAGGAGTTGACCACTGTCAGGACACCAGACGAGGCAGAAAAGCTCAACGCATAAACACATAAACACACACACACACACACACACACACACACACACACACACACACACACACACACACACACACACACACACACACACACACACACACACACACACACACACACACACACACACACACACACACACACACACACACACACACACACACACACACACACACACACACACACACACACATAGTGGATTGTACAACCAGGATGTGGCAGCACATGGTGCTTTGTGTATGTCTGCCATATTTCAATGTGCCAATACCATATCTGATTCACTAGTATGGTGGTAGTGTGTGTTCAAACACTCCAGACCATCAGCATAAGTGCCTTTCACTCTCAAAAGTAAACAATCTCAAGGTAACCCATAATGTGTTTATACCAGACAGAAGCATGCTATCCTCCAAGCAGCATGGGTTGTGGACAGTCCATTGCAATATACCTCCTACCAACTGCCTTATGTTATGGTTCTATATTATGCTATGAAGCTACAGTATATGACAGAGGTATAAACTTGAATCGTGGTCTGAGAATTTGGATACGACTAGTGAAACCTGTTTGATGATACAAAAACAATGGATTAAGCAACTTTTTAATTGAGTGTTTTTGAGATATTTTTGGCTTCTCCACTCTTCTAAGAGATGTTACATGCACCAATGTTAAGGGAATTACACTTTTAGCCACTTTTAATCATCTGATTGACTAAGGGAAAGACAAATTCGCAGTAGGCCTATGTGTTGTAAATTCAATATAAAACCAAAGAAAATTGTACCTCGCATGTGATTAATGTAAATCGCGGATGTTTTCATGAATAGTGAATAGTCAATCACTTTTATAGGTGCATGTCCATCACTAAAAATGAAAAGTATTCCAAACTAAAGCTATGCATAGATAGTTAAAGTAGAGTTTTGACTATTGAATATTCTCTCTGGGTCGGGATTCTCCTTTTGTTATATTTCTATACTATGAAATGTATTGGGTCTAGAGTAGAGTTGCTATTGTACAATTATGTACAGTTGTGTATTGTACATAAATGTTTAGACAACATAAAATGTGATATAATTGAAACGACTAGCTTCACCACTACAGACAAACAAACCATTGAATCAAATGGATTATTTGCTACAGGGAAGGAAATGGTGCCCAGACTTTGTTACACTGGATTGCTGTGAATTTAAAATGATAATTGAATAATACCTGTAGCACATTTTGGCAGAAATAAATCTTTCAAATGTGATATAAATATTTTTTTGTTATTATTTTATCTTGTTCATTGGACATTTTGAGGAGTTTCGTCTGAAACGTTCCTTTAATCTGTTCCTGAATATATAATTTAGCCCGTAAATACCTCCGAGTTAATGCCCGAAATCCAAATGTTTTTTTTTTCATATACCACATGATTAACACTTTCTGGGATCAAACATCCTAGGGAAGCAGGTGTGTTCGGCTGCATTTAGACAGGCAGCCATATTCAATTTTAATCAATCAGATGAGCTGAAAAAGAGCTGTTGTGAAAAGATCTAATTCGTCAAAAGACCAAAATAGCCTCGTTAAAAGTGCCGGGAGCCAGTTCATGTTCATGTGAGGGAAGGAAAAAAAAGGTTCCTGCAATGACATTTAGGGGTTCCTCCGATTGCATCGCCGATTGCATCAACTCCTACTCTTGTGATTGGTCCATGCTTTTTAACTAATATATATATAACCCTATGTAAAGTGAATATATATATTATATATATTATAAATAAATTCATGCTCATAAAAGTGTGATGAATGTGTACATTTTCCTGTTTCAAAAACAAGCTGTTCAGTTACTACTCTGCCCCTCAGTGACTGCCAGCAGCAGAAGTTTTGCCTCTGCAGGCACATAGGCCATGCGGACACTGCATGGATTGTTTTTCCAGCTATTTTCTATGAGGGAGAACTGCCCCAATGAAATCACAGCATTTCATAGCATAAACTATAACAGCAAAAAGTGAATGGACCCTCCTGCGGTGCTCAAATGTGAGTCCGTTCAGTCAGAACTTGTGAGTCTGTTCTTGTCTCCATCCCAATGAGTCTCTGACGCCAGATGGCTTACTTCCGCACGTGAGACCAGATGACAGATGAGGCTAAAGCAAAAAAGAAAGCTGTAAATGAGTAATCATAACAGTCATGGGAGCCTGGAACCTGATAAACTACATCCAGCGAGTCAAAGAACAGAGCTAGAACCAAAGATGTTTATAACTAACCTAAGATAGACCACAGTGTTATTTCAAATGGGAACAAATGAGCAATAGTGGGCAGAACAAGCAAGAAGGGGGGCAGAGCCAAGCACCAGCTAGCAAGATCCTATTGGCGCGTTTTAGCATGTATTTGCATATTCCATTAGGAAAACGCCTACTCTGTGAAGTGCAGGTGTGCAATAACTCAATTTGCCCTCGTACTTCTTCTAAACAATGCAATTTTTGGAAACTTTGGAAAGGGGAATGTCCACAAAATGTAGTCCACTCTGTTCATAACAGTTTCTAGCTTTGGGAACAGAAAACTGTATTGCGATCAAATCTTTCATCGATGAGAACCTTTGCAGAATGTAAGCCAAAATCCATCTTCTCCCACTGCCAGGCACTGGGCTTCCTCTCACCACCATATGCGGTAGTGAGTGGAAACGCCAAGCGGATGCTTCACATTTACACATCCAGTGAAATATCATTGTTTTATCTGTGCTAGAACATTTTCATTGCAGATCAAGTAGGACAAAAAAGCATGGACAATTTGGTTTCACCCCATGTTGTACATCAAGTTATAATGTAGGTGACAGGGTGACATGTTGTGTGGACTAAAACAGCATAAACCTGGGTGCATCACAAAGCATAATCAAATGAATTAGCCAGTTAGTCATTTTGAGCTAGTTGGTACCTTGCTAGCTAATTAGCTCCCATGCCAATTTCAAGTCTTTCTAAACTAATATCGGACCAATATCTGACTAACTCTGAAAAAGTTATTTCAGAATGAAAGTTTACTGACTAGGGCATCATGCTTTGTGACATTATGTTAGCTAGCTATCCCCAATAAGATAATGTTTTCACTTATTGCGTCTGCATGCTTGTTGTGTTCTCCCTGGTTTCCACTAGTTATCACAGCCACAAAGTCAATATTGTTTGGCTATATTGTTCATGAAAACAACAATGCATTTAAGATTGGGCATAAGGTTGGCAGCGTGGTTATTGTTAGGGGTAAGGTAAGGTTCAAAATCCAATTTTAAGAAGATAAATTGTAGAAATAGGCAGACTATGAATTTCTAGCTGTGGTAACAAGTGACGACCATTCACCCTATGCTGCTTGTTCTAAATAGTACAATCTGTTCAAAACAGTGGCAGCATGTGCAGCAGTGGTCACTCGGTTGTTGACGTGAAATAGGTGTATTTATGCTGTTGTTCAAATGCAGAGATCATTTTTCTTTACTGACATGCTACAGGGGGGAAATGACAACACACAATTAGAATTGTGGTCCTTCTGTAGCTCAGTTGGTAGAGCATGGCGCTTGTAACGCCAGGGTAGTGGGTTCGATCCCCGGGACCACCCATACGTAGAATGTATGCACACATGACTGTAAGTAGCTTTGGATAAAAGCGTCTGCTAAATGGCATATATTATATTATTATTATATTAGAATTCACTAGAATTATGAACAACACTTAACACTCCCACAAATAATAAGCAGGGGGAAATTCCCAAAGGCGAATGTAAAATTCCGAGGACTCTATTAAGTCATTATGTTCTACTTTAGATTGGGGGCGATGGGGTCTGACATCAGTAGAGCGCAATAGGAGGCCTTAGCTGGCTAGGACCCCTAACCTCCAAAGGACCCCAAGGGTCTCAATATCGTTCCCACTACCTGGTAGCCATTGGGCAGAGGCCATGATAATCTTACCCCAATACTCTCTCTGTCCAAATGCCTGCAATTAACATGTTGGCCTATTATTGTATTGTTATTGTAATATTATTGTTAAAACTTAAGTTTGTTTCTCTTAGCTGTATTTTCCCTCTAAATGTGTATTCATTATCCTATTTTAAGCTCTCCATAATCCATCAGTTTAATTGATATTGATCCAGATTTTGAGTGGAATATTTTGGTGATAAAAAATCATTACACATCATATCTGCATTGTTTTTTCCAAAGGCATTTACTAACCATGATTCTAGAAACGGTGGGAAATGAAATAGTTAGGCTACCATAATCATAATCATCATAATTACTTTCTACATTTGAATCGGCCCAATAAAGCTCCATTAAGTACTTCAGCATTTGCGCCTATTAAGTAAACAGCTGTCCACCTGTCCCCTCCTTCCTGGGGAAAGACCATGGTGCCTGTTCATGTCGAGGTACCCTCACCAACTATGAGGCTACATGGGAAGAATTAGGGACAGTGCTGCTGAACCAAAGCCCCCACCGCCAAGTGTGCTGTATGTCACAATCAGGGTGTATATTTCCCAGCAGACAAACAAATCATGCAGTTGGTAGGGTGTCCAATCAAAAACACACGTTTTGACCAATTACTAAAATAATATATTAATTGTGTATATAATCTTCAAAGAAAACCAATAGTCCAAACCTCATTTCTCCATCATAATCAGTTCAGAAGTTATTGGAGATTTTACTAGGATTGGGAAGACACAAAAAACTTCTTTAGGAAAACAGCCCTAATGTTGGAAACAAACATCATTATGTTGTCATCCAGAGTCTCATTTATTTATTTCCAAGCTACAGCACACAATACTTTACATACAGCAGGTTTTTAAAGGACCAAAGAGTCTGTTTTATGTAAGATTGATATTGATTTGATGTAGTATTTTCATATTTTAGTATAGGCTTTTCATATTAATTTGAAATTACTCACAAAAACAAGCGTATGTCTGTGAAATGTCAACGGAGCACTGAGCATATAGGCAGTGGTGTAAAGTACTTAAGTAAAAATACTTTAAAGTATTAAGTACTACATTACTTTTACTCAAGTATGACAATTGGGTACTTTCCCCCCCATTGCTATAGGTCTTTCAAGCCTTTTATTTTCAAAGCCTTTTACATTTATGTCATGCTAATTTTGCAAATTGCAGTCAACAGAAACAACTTTGAAGACAATGACTACAAAATGTAAAATCCTCAAAAGTTATAAAAACCTGTACCGCTATGTCAATATACTGTAGCTCAGTCTTATTATTGGATGTTTTAGGTTACAAATCCAACTTTTTGGATATAATGCTAATGATATGTTAAAGACCCAACTGAACAATTCATAACATGAATAATCATATTTGGCTTGGTAAAATGTATTTAATAACATAAGGAAGTGAAATTTCCTCACCCAAACGCCTTTCCACCCAGTCTGGGGAGAGTAGATGGACACCCTAAAGTAAATGCAAAGGAAGTTGTGATACTGTGTAAGGTTTGCTCAGTTCATAATTGACTGTTTTAAATAATACTTGAATCTTAATCTTTTTCTCTTAAAAAAAACTACTTCTTACAGTGTGTATAGTTCCCTTCACCTACAATGAGAATAGAGGTGAATCCCTTTGCCAATGAGAGACACATCCAGCTCTCCATGGGATTTTTAAAAAGATTGATCATTAACAAGATTTCAGTCATTCTGGCTTTGTCAGAACCATCTGGACGGTAGCGCTAAAGACAGCAGTAAGTCTAGTGCTGGACTTGGGCAGGAACTCACCGGAGCTGAGTACTGGCACCTCCATTTTTTTGCTTACAGCTCGAGTTCCTGCACCTCTTATAGAATCATCCAAATTATTGGGGGGGGGGTTTGGACACTTGAATGAATGGGAAACTACCTTGGTGCTCTAGGAGTACTTATAGTAAGTGTGTGAATGGGAAACTACCTTGGTGCTCTAGGAGTACTTATAGTAAGTGTGTGAATGGGAAACTACCTTGGTGCTCTAGGAGTACTTATAGTAAGTGTGTGAATGGGAAATCAACAATAGTACATTCAGTTTTCATTTCTGTCCCACCATATAACTCAGTGTTTAATTCAGAGATTGAGTTAATAGTCACATTGTAGGTGTGATTGCAGGGTACAGTGGAAATCTTACATGCTTACTACACTGCTCGCGTTACGTGCGCAACGTTGCAAAATAAATGTACACATACATGTTATCCAAACTTAGTTCTATTTTTGACGCGTGACGCGCTGGAAGTCCTGCCTCTCCAATCTCCTCATTGGTTTTTAGGAGCATATATCTATGTGGGTGATTGAAAGATGAACTGAGGTCCACACTCCAGTCCAGTTGGTGGTGGTAATACACCTTAAAGTTGGTTGCCAACTTTATTAATCTCTCCTCCTTCCGCGTGCCTGGAGGTCCACAGAAGAAGAAGACTGAAGGAGGAGAGGTTAATAGAAAATAACTAGGTTTCCCCTTTTATCTGTGGATTCATTGACGGAGTAGAGAACACACGATTATGTGTGACTCAAAATGGGTAAAAATTCTACAAACATCCAGAAAGGGTCCGTGTGCATTTCAGGTAAAATAACAGCACAATGTTTATATCCCAGGACAAATTACAATAGCTAGCTAAATGGCTAGTTAAATGGCCATGAATGTGTCATTTGTTTTCCACCTGTCCCGAAATTAATAAAGTTGGTTCTTTTTGAAAAAGATATTTCAACCTGTGTGTACTGATCGCATCTGGTGGGATGGACAAAATCAACAAGCACATGGACGCACGGGCGTGCCCGGTCTAGTCAGTATGTTAGTCTTTGCGCTACAGCATGCAGGACTAAGTGAAGTATAATAATGAAATAATGACACACTACGGTGCACGTGTGGTTAAACCATTTCTGCTTCTCTGAGATGTGTACGCTGAGGAATTTGAAGTTATTGACTTGTCTCCATAGAGACCATGTTGATGAGGATGGGGGCGTGTCCAGCCTGGTTCCTCCTGAAATCCACAATCAGCTCAGTTTTGCTAACATCGAGGGAGAGGTTGTTTAACTGGCACCATGCTGTCAGTGCCTACCTCCTCCCTGTAGGCTGACTCATCGTTGTTGGTAGTCATGCCCACTACTGTCTTGTCGTCAGTGAACTTGATGATGGAGTTGGAACTGTGTGAGGCCACGCATTCATGGATATACAGGGAATACAGGAGGGGACTGAGGACGCACCCTTGTTGGGTCCCCGTGTTGAGAATCAGTGTCGAGGAGGTAATGTTGCCTACCTTCACCATCTGGGGGTCCAGGACCGAGTTGCATAGGGAGGAGTTCAGACGCAGGGCCGTGAGATTTGTAATGAGCTTATAGGGCACTATGGTATTGAAGGCCGAACTGTTGTCGATGAACAGCATCCTCACATATGCATTCCTTTTGTCAAGGTTGTAATAAATACTCTGAGAAAATGGTGTAGATTCATGTGCAGGGCGCGGCAGGTGTTTATTTTGCCATCGCAGAAGGCAGGAATCGTGGTCGCAGGCAATGGTCATACACAGGTAGGCAAACAGACAGGTGACTCAAAACTAGGACTGAAGGCTATAACTGGTTCTCACAAACGAGCTAAGAAAAGGCTTAGTAGAGTCAAAACGAACAATATCTCACAAAGGCACAAACAGAATGAACTGAACTAAATAAGGAGCTGATGAGACCAGGTGAGTAACTAACACAGGTGAAATCTGTCACGTCTGCTCCCGCTCTCCCCCCCCCAACATGAGGGCGCCAGGCTGCCCTGCATCACGCACTCCTATCATCCATTACGCACATCTGCATTCCCTGGTCACACGCATCAGCGATATTGGACTCACCTGGACTCATTCATCACCTGTTATTACCTCCCCTATATTTGCCAGTTCTCCAGCTCTGTTAACCGCTTCTGCATTAATAGTTTTTTGTTTGTATTACTATGTTCGTTCTTTATTAAATGTTTGACTCCCCGTAACTTCTTCGTCTCTCCAGGGTCCTTTCATTGTGACAGAATGCAGAAGCCAA
Organism: Oncorhynchus gorbuscha; assembly: GCF_021184085.1. Lineage (NCBI taxonomy): Eukaryota > Metazoa > Chordata > Actinopteri > Salmoniformes > Salmonidae > Oncorhynchus > Oncorhynchus gorbuscha. The sequence goes on from NC_060191.1 coordinate 20,005,492, forward strand.
CACACGAAGCATCGGGGAGTACTGGCATTCCGGTTGGTATTGTGGCATCGGCTCTGGGTCGCCACCGATGGAACCGGAGGTGCCTAAGCCAGCCTGTTGGGCATTCACTCCCTGGCTGTCTCGAGAGGTTTCCTTGCCTCGATTGGCTCGGTGGCTTCCCATCCCACGTCACACTCCACTGGATCTTCGGGCTCCCTCTCTGCAGCGGGATCGACAGGCGTCTTGCCTCAGTCGGATCGTCTGGCTTCCATGCCTCAGCCGTCTCGCCAGCCTCTCACGCTCCTGCCGGTTCGTTGGGCTTCCACGCCCCAACCGGTTTGCCCAGCGCCCATGTCTCGGCCGGTTCGCCCAGGTGGCACTTCGGGTGGCGCCCCTAGAGGGGGGTACTGTCACGTCTGCTCCCGCTCCCGCCACCCCGGTGCTCGAGGGCGCCAGGCTGCCCTGCATCACACTAGTTTGCTGACGCTGTTCCTGTCTCGTTCCATGTCCGTTCTTTATTAAATGTTTGACGTACCTGCTTCGTCTCTCCAGCGTCAGCTCATGTCACAAAATTAATGAACAAAAATGAAAGACAGGGCTACGTTCAAGAACACAAAGAAACAGGGCTGTGTTCAAGAACACAACGAAACAGAACACAAGGTTGACTAAGAAAATAAATACAGAACCTTACACAGGTGGGTAAGGGCAGTGTGCAGTGCAATGGCAACTGTAGTCCGTGGATCTGTCAGGGCGATAAGTATATTACATTTACTTTTAATACTAAAGCATATTTAAAACCAAATACCTTAAGACTTTTACTCAAGTAGTATTTTACTGGGTGACTTTCACTTTTTCTTGAGTCATTTTCTATTAAGGCATCTTTACATTTACTCAAGTATGACAATTGGGTACTTTTTACATCACTGCGTATAGGCCTACCAATCTTTTTATATTAAAATCATTTTACTTTGAATTCAGATTGTGTCATGCTCATTTTGCTTACTGCAGAAACAACTTTGAAGACAACAACCACAAAATGTAAAATCCTCAAAAGTTACGAGAAACATATCTTGCTGTTTATCTGCTGTTGCTAAAGAATGTGGATGTCTGTCAACACCTGGCCCTTTCATTGATGCTATATATATAAAAAAAAATTCACCTTTATTTAACCAGGTAGGCTAATTGAGAACAGGTTCTCATTTGCAACTGCGACCTGGCCAAGATAAAGCATAGCAGTGTGAACAGACAACACAGAGTTACACATGGAGTAAACAATTAACAAGTCAATAACACAGAGAAAAAAAGGGGAGTCTATATACAATGTGTGCAAAAGGCATGAGGAGGTAGGCGAATAATTACAATATTGCAGATTAACACTGGAGTGATAAATGATCAGATGATCATGTACAGGTAGAGATATTGGTGTGCAAAAGAGCAGAAAAGTAAATAAATAAAAACTGTGGGGATGAGGTAGGTGAAAATGGGTGTGCTATTTACCAATAGATTATGTACAGCTGCAGCGATCGGTTAGCTGCTCAGCTAGCTGATGTTTGAAGTTGGTGAGGGAGATAAAAGTCTCCAACTTCAGCGATTTTTGCAATTCGTTCCAGTCACAGGCAGCAGAGTACTGGAACGAAAGGCGGCCGAATGAGGTGTTGGCTTTAGGGATGATCAATGAGATATATCTGCTGGAGCGCATGCTACGGATGGGTGTTGCCATCGTGACCAGTGAGCTGAGATAAGGCAGAGCTTTGCCTAGCATGGCCTTGTAGATGACCTGAAGCCAGTGGGTCTGGCGACGAATATGTAGCGAGGGCCAGCCGACTAGAGCATACAAGTCGCAGTGGTGGGTAGTGTAAGGTGCTTTAGTGACAAAACGGATGGCACTGTGATAAACTGCATCCAGTTTGCTGAGTAGAGTGTTGGAAGCAAATTTGTAGATGACGTCGCCGAAGTCGAGGATCGGTAGGATAGTCAGTTTTACTAGGGTAAGCTTGGCAGCGTGAGTGAAGGAGGCTTTGTTGCGGAATAGAAAGCCGATTCTTGATTTGATTTTCGATTGGAGATGTTTGATATGGGTCTGGAAGGAGAGTTTGCAGTCTTGCCAGACACCTAGGTACTTATAGGTGTCCACATATTCAAGGTCGGAACCATCCAGTGTGGTGATGCTAGTCGGGCATGCGGGTGCAGGCAGCGATCGGTTGAAAAGCATGCATTTGGTTTTACTAGCGTTTAAGAGCAGTTGGAGGCCACGGAAGGAGTGTTGTATGGCATTGAAGCTCGATTGGAGGTTAGATAGCACAGTGTCCAATGACGGGCCGAAAGTGTATACAATGGTGTCGTCTGCGTAGAGGTGGATCAGGGAATCGCCCGCAGCAAGAGCAACATCATTGATATACACAGAGAAAAGAGTCGGCCCAAGAATTGAACCCTGTGGCACCCCCATAGAGACTGCCAGAGGACCGGACAACATGCCCTCCGATTTGACACACTGAACTCTGTCTGCAAAGTAATTGGTGAACCAGGCAAGGCAGTCATCCGAAAAACCGAGGCTACTGAGTCTGCCGATAAGAATATGGTGATTGACAGAGTCGAAAGCCTTGGCAAGGTCGATGAAGACAGCTGCACAGTACTGTCTTTTATCGATGGCGGTTATGATGTCGTTTAGTACCTTGAGTGTGGCTGAGGTGCACCCGTGACCGGCTCGGAAACCAGATTGCATAGCGGAGAAGGTACGGTGGGATTCGAGATGGTCAGTGACCTGTTTGTTGACTTGGCTTTCGAAGACCTTAGATAGGCAGGGCAGGATGGATTCTGTAGCTCAGTTGGTAGAGCATGGTGCTTGTAACGCCAGGGTAGTGGGTTCGATCCCTGGGACCACCCATACGTAGAACGTATGCACACATGACTGTAAGTTGCTTTGGATAAAAGTGTCTGCTAAATGGCATATATTATTATATTATATATTATATAGGTCTGTAACAGTTTGGGTCCAGGGTGTCACCCCCTTTGAAGAGGGGGATGACTGCGGCAGCTTTCCAGTCCTTGAGCATCTCAGACGATATGAAAGAGAGGTTGAACAGGCTGGTAATGGGGGTTGCGACAATGGCGGCGGATAGTTTCAGAAATAGAGGGTCCAGATTGTCAAGCCCAGCTGATTTATACGGGTCCAGGTTTTGCAGCTCTTTCAGAACATCTGCTATCTGGATTTGGGTAAAGGAGAACCTGGAGAGGCTTGGGCGAGGAGCTGCGGGGGGGCCGGAGCTGTTGGCCGTAGGAGTAGCCAGGCGGAAGGCATGGCCAGCCGTTGAGAAATGCTTGTTGAAGTTTTCGATAATCATGGATTTGTCGGTGGTGACCGTGTTCCCTAGCCTCAGTGCAGTGGGCAGCTGTGAGGAGGTGCTCTTGTTCTCCATGGACTTCACAGTGTCCCAGAACTTTTTGGAGTTGGAGCTACAGGATGCAAACTTCTGCCTGAAGAAGCTGGCCTTAGCTTTCCTGACTGACTGCGTGTATTGGTTCCTGACTTCCCTGAACAGTTGCATATCGCGGGGACTGTTCGATGCTATTGCAGTCCGCCACAGGATGTTTTTGTGCTGGTCGGGGGGAATAAGGTCTGGAGTGAACCAAGGGCTGTATCTGTTCTTAGTTCTGCATTTTTTGAACGGAGCATGCTTATCTAAAATGGTGAGGAAGTTACTCTTAAAGAATGACCAGGCATCCTCAACTGACGGGATGAGGTCAATGTCCTTCCAGGATACCCGGGCCAGGTCGATTAGAAAGGCCTGCTCACAGAAGTGTTTTAGGGAGCGTTTGACAGTGATGAGGGGAGGTCGTTTGACTGCGGCACCGTAGCGGATACAGGCAATGAGGCAGTGGTCGCTGAGATCCTGGTTGAAGACAGCGGAGGTGTATTTGGAGGGCCAGTTGGTCAGGATGACGTCTATGAGGGTGCCCTTGCTTACAGAGTTAGGGTTGTACCTGGTGGGTTCTTTGATGATTTGTGTGAGATTGAGGGCATCTAGCTTAGATTGTAGGACTGCCGGGGTGTTAAGCATATCCCAGTTTAGGTCACCTAGCAGAACAAACTCTGAAGCTAGATGGGGGGCAATCAATTCACAAATGGTGTCCAGGGCACAACTGGGAGCTGAGGGGGGTCGGTAGCAGGCGGCAACAGTGAGAGACTTATTTCTGGAGAGAGTAATTTTCAGAATTAGTAGTTCGAACTGTTTGGGTATGGACCTGGAAAGTATGACATTACTTTGCAGGCTATCTCTGCAGTAGACTGCAACTCCTCCCCCTTTAGCAGTTCTATCTTGACGGAAGATGTTATAGTTGGGTATGGAAATCTCTGAATTTTTGGTGGCCTTCCTGAGCCAGGATTCAGACACGGCAAGGACATCAGGGTTAGCAGAGTGTGCTAAGGCAGTGAGTAAAACAAACTTAGGGAGGAGGCTTCTGATGTTGACATGCATGAAACCAAGGCTTTTTCGATCACAGAAGTCAACAAATGAGGGTACCTGGAGACATGCAGGGCCCGGGTTTACCTCCACATCACCCGCGGAACAGAGAAGGAGTAGTATGAGGGTGCGGCTAAAGGCTATCAAAACTGGTCGCCTAGAGCGTTGGGGACAGAGAATTAGAGGAGCAGGTTTCTGGGCATGGTAGAATATATTCAGGGCATAATGCGCAGACAGGGGTATGGTGAGGTGCGGGTATGGCGGAGGTAAGCCCATGCACTGGGTGATGGTGAGAGAGGTTTTATCTCTGGACATGCTGGTTGTAATGGGTGAGAGCACCGCATGTGTGGGAGGTGGGACAAAGGAGGTAACAGGGGTATGCAGAGTGGATCTAGGGGCTCCATAGTGAACTAAAACAATGATAACTAACCTGAACAACAGTATACAAGGCATATTGACATTTGAGAAAGACATACAGCGAGGCATACAGTAATCACAGTAATCACAGGTATTGAATTGGGAAAGCTAGCTAAAAACAGTAGGCGAGGCTAATCAGCTAGCACAACAAACAACAGGTAAAATGGCGTTGACTAGGCAACTGGGCCGACAGATAAAACAAACAAGCAGAATGGAGTACCGTGATTAATGGACAGTCCAGTGTGCGTCAGCTATGTAGCCAAGAGATCAATGTCCAGGGGGCAGCGGTGGATGGGGCAGGGAAGCTGGACTGGCGAGTGTTATCCAGGTTTAAAAAGAAACTAACAATGACTAAATAGCTTGTAGCTAGTTAGCTGGTTAGCGTCTGGAGGTTCTTGAGTGTGTTCTAAAAATAAAAATAAAATTAAAAGTAATAGCGATTCCGTATCACAGTGGGTGAGGCAGGTTTCCGGAAGGTATAAACAAAATAAAAATCAAAAAGAGATAGAAAGTAAATGGGTTCAGAGAGTGTTTGGGATGAAGTAGTAGTATGAAGATGGTATTTATTATACTGGAATGACAGATATGGAATTAAAACAGGAACACGCCCACTTGGCACAGATGTCAATTCAACGTCTAGTTCTTTGAAATGACATAAAAACAATGTTGATTCAACCAGTGTGTGCCCAATGGGACACTGAAGCGATTACTTGGCTATAGATAATTACCTTAGTAGTAAAAAAATAGGCATATTTGAGCTTAACAAAATAAGTTGAACTATATGAATAAATAAAAGGGAAATTAAAATGTCTTCAAATATAATTCAATATTCGCTTATGAATATGAATATTACATATCACATTTTGGAGAAATATCCTAATTTCCAAGGTCTTGATTGGTCACCTGGCTGTAGTTTATCATCCTTTGTACTAACAGGCCTCTCACTGAAACCAGCACAACTGAAAACCAACAAAGCAAGTTATTGCACACTCCCCATGAAAGACAGGGGCAAGCTGGACATAAGGGGAACAAAACCACTGACCACCCCTCCCTTTGCTCTGCCGCATCCTCATGCACGCCTATAGCGACACAGCGACATTGTGGAGGTGCGTGACCCGGGGGTCACCTGAGGTCAAGAGAGGTTAGCGTTCATGGCCAGTTAATTGAGTGGGTCCATTCAGGGAGCATGTGGCTCTGCAGGGGACTCGCCGAGTCTCCATGGGGCTAAGTTGGCTCTGCTAATAGCGAAGGTCATAAGAAAGTCATGACATGAGTCTCACCATCCGATCTAAATTCCACCGCATGCATGCAGGCATACACACACACACACACACACACACACACACACACACACACACACACACACACACACACACACACACACACACACACACACACACACACACACACACACACACACACACACACACACACACACACACACACACACACACACACACAACACACAAAGCACAGATGCACATGGACCCATCAACCACTCTTGCTATGCTCTACACTTTTTGGGGGGCACTGCTGAAATTGAGAGCTGGCTGGAATTATGAGAACCGTGGAATTCCATTGAATTATGACAGTACAATTTATTACAGTCCCCCCCTCATTCAAAGCCAGTCGGGTTAACAACCTATTAAAAGTCACAACAGGAGAGCCCTAAACGGAATGGAGGTCACTAGAGCATTGTATAAGCCCACTGCATAGTAGTGCATTTAAATCAGATGACTCTAACATGAACACTCAACTTGGCTATTGATTAATGGAATCCACCTCCCCTTAACTGAGGTGGCTGGAATTACATAGACGTTTGTAAGGCATAATCACTGAAGGGCTATGGAGTCCTATAGTTGGAGGGAATCTGAATTCTGGGAGATGTAAATGAATGAATGGTAGTATGAAAAGTTCACATCTTAAAATGTGAACATTCTGTGAAATGATGGAGCGTGTGCAAAGCAAATCATGGTGATGTCGTAAACTATGTAGAATATAAGGGAAAGCAGCGGTGCATTTTTCATACTAATTCCATAGCTAACATTTAAACAAGAAATGTTCTCTATCTGTCCTGGTCCTGTGAGCTAACTGAGAGAATTGGACACCACTCCCTAACCTCGTACCCCCATACCAACACTAGTTCAGTCTCATCAGTAGAAGAAGAAAATAAAACGGATAAAGAATTAAAAAGACAATACAACCGAGAGATGAGAATGAGAATAAAGATGGGGGGGCGTGCCTTAATTAACCAGTGACTAATCTCAAACAAATGAATAACCGGGTCATGGCTGTGAGGAAAAGGGTGGAAGAAAACAAGGGAGAGAGAATAAAAAGGGAGAGAGAGGAATGCAACGTAATGGCACCCAGGTCCCTCCGATGGGAATTTAGTCCCTTTCCTTTCCCCATAACCCCTCCCAACCTCTTCTATTCTCCTCTGTGCTCCGATCACAAACAGTCTTTGTGGCTCCCAAACCTTTATCGGATGCCAATTTGCATGAAGGCAACAAGCAGCCACACTGTTTTGTGTGATAGGGCAGCAGCTGCACCTCCCCTCACTGATCACACTGCATGTCCTCTTGTTTTAAGACCCTTGAATGCATTCACACACACACACATACCAAATACACACACGTGAACTAGTGCACATACACACTTGATTCTGCTTTTTTTTACAGTTCTCTGAACATACACACGCACATACATGCATGCAAACACACATAGACACACACACACACATCCGGTCATTGCTCGTGACCCTTCAAAATCGTTCACACACACAGCTTACATACACAAAGTCGATCGTGGCGCACACACACACACACACACACACACACACACACACACACACACACACACACACACACACACACACACACACACACACACACACACACACACACACACACACACACACACACACACACACACACACACACACACACACACACACACGGCTCCCCTTTGAGCGTAATTAAAACAGGAGGTGCCTACACAATAGTCTTTTGTCTTAGGGGAGAGCAGAGGGAGGTGGGGCCGGGACCGCTGCATATTAATTAGGAGACTGTAGTGTAAGAGGGAATCAGGCGTATTAAACAGATGACATACTGGGACAAATATGGCACTACTTTCTCTCTGTTCTCCCACAGTGGCTCAGGGATACAGCATGCGCAGTGCGACTTCATGCCATGGCATGCAGCCAACAGTTGGAAATTAGCAGCAGGCACTGTGAGAATTAATTAGCAGCATGAACAATGAATGCATGGAGCTGTGCTCAAGCCCCTGTGCTGGAAGTAGAGAGGTGTGAGTCGATTCAATATTCGAGCACTAGGTGGAATCATTGAGGCGTGGGAGGTGGGAATCTGATTTGCTGGTCTTACTGGCATCCTCCTCCTTGTGTGATTGTAATTGAATGCCTAAATTGATGTAGAATAATTCGAAAGATATATTTGTGATTATGAAAAACTTTAAACGATTCCAAGTTGGCAGCCATTCAATATTTAGTCTGCGTTTGCTCCTCATTAGCAGAGCACTGAAAATTCTTAGACAAAATTAATCTAACAAAAATTACACATTGAATTGATTATAACCCTGTAATAGCAAATTACCCCTTTGAAATATATGAATCTCCTTGACGCTGAAAGACATCATTTCAGATGTTCATTCCAGTCTCACCACATCTGTCTGGCCATTTGCAACACAGAGAGCGTTCTGACTGCCCCCCCCCCTGTCCATTCAGGACTTTTAAATGAAACCAATTCAGCTTTAATAAATCACTAGGGACAGGGCAGCAAACAGTTGACAGACCATACAGTGGTGTATACCACCAAGATCCTGGACTTTTATTCCTAAGGGCCACCCAGCATCGACCAGCTCTTCGTGGGTGATCTCTTTGAACTTTCTTTCTCTGTATCGTTCTCTCTCCATTTCTCTGTATTGCTCCTCACTATCTCTGTGCCTCTCTATTTTCTTGTTCAATATGGTTTTATTTAGTCCAACCCTGTCAATCTCTCTCTTTCTCTCCCAGTCTCTTATTCTATCCATCTCACTCATCTCACTGTCTCCCTCGATCTTTCTCATTCTCTTTGTCCTTCTGCATATTTATCGCTCTCATGCTCACCCTCTCCTCCCTCCCTCCCTCTACCCCTCTTTCTCTCTTTCCCCCTCTCTCTGCCTTCCCTCTCTGCCTTCCCTCTGGCCATCCCTCTCTGTCTTCCCTCTGGCCATCCCTCTCTGCCTTCCCTCTGGCCATCCCTCTCTGTCTTCCCTCTGGCCATCCCTCTGTGCCATCCCTCTCTGCCTTCCCTCTGTCTTCCCTCTGGCCATCCCTCTCTGCCTTCCCTCTGGCCATCCCTCTCTGCCTTCCCTCTGGCCATCCCTCTCTGTCTTCCCTCTGGCCATCCCTCTCTGTCTTCCCTCTGGCCATCCCTCTCTGCCTTCCCTCTGGCCATCCCTCTCTGTCTTCCCTCTGGCCATCCCTCTCTGCCTTCCCTCTGGCCATCCCTCTCTGCCTTCCCTCTGGCCATCCCTCTCTGCCTTCCCTCTGGCCATTCCTCTCTGCCTTCCCTCTGGCCATTCCTCTCTGCCTTCCCTCTGGCCATCCCTCTCTGTCTTCCCTCTGACCATCTCTCTCTGCCACTTCCTCGGTGGGGCATTTGCAGCACCGTCTTTGAATCTCCGCTCCTGGCACCCAGTTCTAAGCAGCCGTCCCTGCATGTGAGGAGGAGACTGTGTGTGAGCAAACGGGTGCCCACTCCTGCCCCTTGCGCCACAATGGGGCCTTTATTCCCCCTCAATGGGCCCCATTAACGCCGGGCCCTTTGCCTCTGGAGGGGATGTCAGGCTTCCCGACATGGCACACAGAGACGGCCATTAGAGGCAGGAAGCCGGGAGCAGGGGCATGGGAGAGGTGCCAGGGCGAGGGGGCAAGCGGGTAGAGGCAACGTTTGTGCAGAACACACACAGAAAAGGACACACTCACCCAGTCACACAAATACTTGCGCACACGCATGCACACACACAAACACACACACACATTCGCTCACAAAAATGCGGGAACACACATCAATCCGAAGAGGACTGGCAAGCCCGAGCCTTTGTGCCGCTCTCCTTTTTCCCATGCTTGCCACCAATGAACATTGCTGTGTCGATCCTCCATAGACAACCTCTCAATTTCTACTGTCTTTACGAAAGTGAAAACTCAAGACACCATAATCAAAAAAATGTTTAAGAGAAGTGTATATGTTATTTAACAAAGATATTCTAGAATGAACATCAGAGACCAAAGATATGGATATGGGGTAGCAGTGGTACATTACTCTGAGGCAGATTACAACTGACACTGTTATGGTGGTGACGCCTGCCTGGGTGTGAAAGGAGTCAGGTCGGCTTCTCAAGACCTGAGACGGCTCCACAGGACAGAAAGGGGAGGGTCTACACTACAGGGGTGTGTTGTGAGAGCAGGTGGGGTGGTGGTTTGTGAGGGTGTATGTGTTCGTATGTGTATGTAAGGGAGTGTGTGGAGGGGGTTCGTGGGGATGGACAACATTCAGTGATCTAATGACGGCCCAACTTCTGAGCGTTGTCGAACAGAGCCGGCTCCCTTTGCACAGGGCCAATTAACTCCCAGGGTGGGGACAGTTGATGGACAAGTCTATTATTAGCATCCGAGGAGCGCTGCCATGACTCAAAGAAATCAAAGAAGAAAAGTCCTGAAGGAAATGGCAAATGCAAAGTGAATGAGCATGATATGGTTCATTGGCTCAATTGTGCCCACGTCGCTTTCTTCTCCTGTCCTCCTATGTACAAAAATACACCACAACTCTGCAAATGATGTAATTTGTGGCTATGTGGAGCAGTAGCGTCCTCTGGCATATTCAATTATGTGTATGTGGGAAGAAAAAAATCGTCTTCATTCAAATAAATAAATCAAAGCTGCTAGTCCTACCTATCTTTGTCTTCAAGACCAGATTGCTTACACATTGATTGGGCTCTACTTCAAACATATTTGCATATTTCAAAGAATCTAAAGCACATCATTATGGAAGCCAGGCATATGCTATCCAGTTGTGATGCTCCTGAATGCAACAATAAATGATCATTTTCATTTTTAGACATGTTTAGACATGTTTCAGGAAAGTCTCAAATTGGTTTATATATGTAAATGAAAACCGAGTTCAAATAACTTCCAAGCATTTGAGAAGCTCTAGAGAAAGAAGTATTTTAACAGGTATACAATACAGACAGACATAAGGCAACGTTTCAAAAATGATCAAACACGAACACAAAACTATCAAGACATAGTGGATTACGCAGTGACCGAGTAAATCTTACACGAACAATGGTCTTTACATCCAAGCCTATATCAGATGGTGTAATTCTGGAATCTAACTTTATGTTGTATTCATATTCACCAACAAATGGCTCAGCAACTTCTAAATAATAAATTCATTTCTTTGTTTTTAATCGCAACTTATTCTTAATGTCAGCACAGTGGATGTCGGACATAAGGCATACATACATATGCATCGATTAAAATGTTTGACATGAAGTGTAAATTAGTAGCCTACTAACCAAATAGCCCACTGAATTATTCTGGTATTATATTTATACCATTACATTCAGTAACATACTCCCAATAGTAAACATCAGAAACCTTCCAGACACAAATACTTATTGAAACAATAGTCAATGTGTCAGTATTTTTTACAATAATGTTCCTATCGTTGAAGTATTAATTATATGGTGTTATTTTCCAAAATGCCCCCGAAATACCCAATCCTAAAAAGTACAAACAGATCCTATAAGCATTGATATAGAACCCTGATATCTTTAGATGATGTATAATAGCCAAACCATTAACATGCACCTTCACCCCTATAATGACTAAGCCAACACTGCGGATACGTTGTGATCGACTAACACTCATTAATTTGTTCAATCATTCCTTCACTTACTTATTCATACATAAAAAAGTCTTGTGCGCTTGAATCTTTGACTGCGAATGACTAAATTGATTTTAAAACCCCAAGGTGATGTCTCCAATAAACTATTCTTTACATAACGAATAAAATCGAAAATAGTTTTGAAAATGTAAATCGCCCGACCAACACTGATAGGGGTTTTGAGTTCGAGTTAAACGAGGAATAGTCTAACTCAGCCTAAATGGAAAGATTAGAGACCATCTTGGAAATATGACGGTAAGCCCTAACGTTACTTGCTAAGGAGAGAAGAGATGTACGGTTTTCCGTTATTTGCGGGAATGGAGGAGGCATAAAATAGGCTAATCTTTCAGCGTGTTGCAATTCAGGTCTCCAATCCACTTCCCCGCTCCCGAGCTGCCAGTTTGCTCTTACACTTATGCAGCTATTCATGAGAAAGGGATGTGAAACAACAAAATGCCAATGGCAGCTGTTTGTTTACGCTTTCCCACGACTCCATGCCAATTAGCCATCGTCATTCCGTCAGCCGCTTGTCTTCCCTCATTAGACACCCCTCAACAGACAAGTGAGGCCCTGGAAAGGCGGGCCCACGCAGGGATAGAAAGCATGCGGACGCCTTTACTCGTCCGTTTAACTCTCCTGAATCCACAGCCTCGATTTCTAGGTGCACTTGGTTCAAAGAACCAGACTGCATCGCCGATCATTCCAAATGTCCATGCGTAATGACGCAGGTTCGGTATTTCTGAATACCTTTCATGGTGAAGCACTTAGCCTATATCAGGTGTAGGCCTAGTTTATAAAGATCTTGAGATAAATAGGATTTGAAATATTTTCTCCTTTTGTCACCCAAGGTGTTGGATTACAGCAGAGCACCTCTAGGCCCACTAGTTAAATTCACAAGATGAATGAATCCTACTGATTGGTGTTTGTCTGCCCCACTGGCATGCATTCACAACACTGTTCAGTGGCTGGGGAAAAAGCAAAGTTCCAAAAAGTTGATTATGATACATGTTTTGCCCAATGAACTTGAGTCTTATGAACTCCCTGAAAGAAATGCATTATTCAAATGCATTTACATGCTATTATTAGTATTATTATTGTTATTATTAGTATGACTACTGCTACTATTCTGCGTTAGTGTTGCTGTTCAGAGGGAGTAGCCATCAATTACATTGGAAGTATACATCTCAGTGAATTTACATCTCAGTGACAAAGAGTAGCCTCTAATACAAGAAAATATTGTAACAGCAATTACAGAACAAACATGTATAATTCATCCACATGGAGTTGGGATTCAAAATATGAAACTTGTGTTTGGAAATGTGTTTGGTTTGGTTTAGAAGATTGTGTGGGGGCTGTGGTCATAGCTTCTGCGGTTGGGTTTGCATTGATTCCACTATAATCACGATGCCAGTCTAGGCCTGTGATAGGTGGGCATGAGCATGAGTTAGCCCGCCGGGCGCCACATGACAGTGTTCTTTTATGTTTCTAATTTTTAATTGAGTCCAAATGCGAAGAATTGAAAGGAGGGGACCCAGAATGCTCAGTCGTAAAGAGACACTTCACTTTGTTGAGCAGAAATATGTGAGGGATGAAATACATCAATCAGCTCAGGACCTAGGGTGACGTCATGTATTTTTCAGTGTGCAGAAAAATACCCAAGAAAGATGTGAATTAGAAGCCTGCGATAACGGGACCATAGTCAAGTGTCAGATAATAAAGTGTGGGAATCTGGGTTCTGTTTGTTCTGTTTTTAAAAAAGAACTTGGATAGGCTTCAGTGCACATTTATTTATATATTTAAGTAGGCTACAACTTTTAAGTTGGAAACACATTTAAACAGATGTTTCCTTGAAGGGAACACTGAAAACCGGTTATGCAAATGTTCTTCAGTCCAGTTCCAATTGGTATAATGCCTGTGTCAATAATTGACCATGCATGATCCCTAAGGCATGACTGTCATTATGAGTTTTTGGTGAATTTATAATGCGGGCTAAAATAAGCCATATGTACATACTTTAATGTGATTGTCGCAATGGTGTTGTAATAACACATTTATTACATGCATTAGATTAATAACATAAATGTATGTGATGTACAGTATAGGCCTATCTGGTACTTGTATTATGGCATCGTCATTGAGATTTTATGTTAGAGACTTTTATTCACATGCTTTGGGTGAGGCGGGATTCACGTGATAGATGAGTGAGTGACAGTGAAAGAGATGGGGATGTAACCTGTTATGCTACTAAATGTTGTGCTGCTGCTACTTCGATTAGGATTCAACTATAGAAAGGAACTTTATTGTAACCTGACTCTTTATCATCAAATCCAGGCTTGATAGATAGATAGATAGATAGATAGATAGATAGATAGATAGATAGATAGATAGATAGATAGATAGATAGATAGATAGATAGATAGATAGATAGATAGATAGATAGATAGATAGATAGATAGATAGATAGATAGATAGAACTTGATAGATAGATAGATATATAGATAGATAGATAGATAGATAGATAGATAGATAGATAGATAGATAGAACTTGATAGATACAAAATTAGAGATTAGGGATAACTATAAATTACAGATACACGAGTCTGCCTCCTCCGGGGGGAGATACACATGACGAACCATGCTGCCTGGCTGATGACTGAGAAAGGCTTATTGGTGCTTTCAAGACAACTCGTAAATGTGGAACCTCCGAGTAAAAATTAGTGTGGAGCTTCTATTGGTTGATTTTGATACTTTCATCTTTCCAAGGAGTTTCCAAGTTGTACATTTCTGAGTGTCCGAGTTCCGAGTTGTCTTGAACGCTGCAGATAAATTATTTTCGCTGTCTACATTTGACATGTGCTAGCAACATAATGCACAAGCAAACAAAATCCTATACAGAAAAAAACTAAAGCTTTAAATGGTCACGCAAAATATTAGTAAGATTGATTTGTGATCAATTGTTGTAATAATTGCTCTCGTGGGATGTCATTCATTGAGCACTAGCTGGCAGTATCATTTAAATCAAGTGCTTTTGTGAAGATATAATTACAATTTCTCCATTGTTTACCTTTTGCTCTTGGCCTACTCTTGGATGGTATATATGGTCTTAGTTTTCGATGCATACATTTAAATTCAAATTTAATTCTCCAATGCAGTTTAGTCGCACCAAATTATCAAGACATCTTCTAGGAAATTAAATGGAAATTGGTAATCACTTCAAAGAACAACCATGGTGCCATGAATTGTGACACACACACACACACACACACACACACACACACACACACACACACACACACACACACACACACACACACACACACACACACACACACACACACACACACACACACACACACACACACACACACACACACACACACACACACACACACACACACACACACACACACACACATACTTAACATACACTCTCAGACCTCAGATTCCCTTAATGAGCATTCCAGTGGTGAGGCATTAGTTGTAACCTTCACACTGTCTGAAAAGGCCCTCCAGCCAGGCACATGCCCACAGAAGACATGCAGGCCTCAGTCAGGCCTCAGCCTGGCTAGACAATGCATCTCACCCAGCTCCTCATGTCTGTGTGTGGAGAGGACCTCTCACATGGGCCCCTTTTTGAGAGGGAGAATGTGGAGGTCCTGGAAGCTAACTCCCAGATGGGCCCCATGGCCTGCTCCCACACTCCCCTCCTGGGATGAGGCAGACACACTCACACACTGCGCACAGGAGGGTGGTATGTGTGTGTGTGGGGGGGGGGGGCAAGATAAAGAGAGAGCATGTGTGAGAGAGTGGGCGAGAAGTGGGGGGGGGCTGGGGATTGGGTGATGTCTCTTTGAGATCCAGTCTAAGTTGGGGAGAAGGCAAGTTAGCTTTGGTAGGCAGCTCACACACACAGTCACAAAAGCAGCTGACTAGACTAGTAGAGATTTGCATGTGTCTGCTACTTGTTTGGTCTGACTCTAATCTACAGCAACTCGCCAGGCCTGGGTCAGTAGGACCATTCTTAGAGAGTGTGGCTCCATTCAGGGTAGACTGGGGTTTGCATGAAGCTGAGTGTATGCAAAGGATAGAAAGACTGTTTAAAGGTAGACTGAATTATGGGCTTGTCATGGATCAACTTATAGATGTGAGTTTTTAGCATCTTCCAGCTTTAGACTGAAAACCGTCCTAATGTGTATTTTTCGTAATTGGAAGTTGCATTCAGAGGAAATCAGTGACTTGTTTCTCATTGCCAAAGGTGTTGGCGTTGAAACTGGCAGTGTGTCCACATGGCATCACCCACTGCACCAGCGACTTTCAGCAGGAGGTCCCCGATGGTGTCCTAACACACCAGGGCCGAAGGGGGTTGTTGGCAATAGCATTAGCATAAGAAAGCAGCCCAAATTCAGTGCAGTTATTTGACCTTTGACCTCCCCTTTGTGAGTCCCAGACGGCAAATTGCTGCAGTGGTAATGGCTGCCGGTCCCATACAGGCCCCCCCTACCACTACCTCTCCATCCTGTCATGACTCTCCCACCCTCCTCTCGCCACGGGATGGAGGGACTCTCAATCAAGTCGTTTAATACCAAAGTCAATTCCCATAAACCCCCCTTGTATACACAGACGTCCACATACACACTCTCACATACATGCTCCCACACTCCTAACCAGACATGCTGGAGGACACTCTCATCAGCTTTTTGTTCCTGTTCCCTCTGTCTACACCCCCTTTTCTTGTCTGTGTTTTATTCAAGTGGAGTCAGGGACCCCCTAAAAGTACTGTGGGTGGGGGACATCAGACTTGATGTGCATGTTTGTGCGTGTGCATGTCTGGGTTTTTAGGGTTAATCCTGTGGAATTGCCATGGATTGGGTAACATATGTATCATATTATCAGTTACTAGTGTGCGTCTTATTCACCCAGCATCAACGGCATCTGTGTTTTACCACCAAAGTCTGGACATGACTGTGTTGGCTGTTGTTGCCATATGTTAATGAATGTGTCTGCTCCCAAGACTAAGGCACTAAAGACATTACTGATTGCAACAATGTTGTTTTCAGATTTGTAACGCTATAGATATGGCCTCTCAATGACTAATTTCAATGCAAGACCCTAATTACCATGCACGGAGGTTAGGCTCTTTCCTAGCTAAAGTAAGGTTGATTTCTGTGGCTTTTCAGGTTTAAACCAGAGATGACTCTGGTTCTTGCCTTTGTTGATGTTGAGGCTTTGAGTTCACAGCTTAGTACAATGAGTGTCATACTTAATCATGTAACATTTAATCCCATTTATAGTACATTTAGTGTATTTGGATGTTTTTGAAAATAATATACCTATGTCATAGTACGTGAAATTGTCCCGCTTTTACAAATATATCTCTCTGCCTAAGCATTGACTGTTTAGATCTTCCAATTGACAAACAAATAGGTCTTTCATTTTAATTAATGCATGCATTTGACATATATATATATATATATATATATAAAATATATATATATATATATTTTTTTTTTTTTACACCATGACGTGTTGAAGACACTTTGTGCTTGGTGCCACTTATGACACTGTAAACCAATTGTACTGAGACGGTTATACCTCCTTTAAGAAGTGTTTTCTTGTGAAAATGTTCTCTTCAACATGGAACAGAGACACAAGCCGATGGTACTTCGACTTCCCTGAAAGGCCTGTTTGTCTCCCTTCACGCACAAGTGTTGAGGATGTTCAGTTGAGTCCCAGAGATGCTGTGAGTGTCCTGTTAATGACCAACACTTCCTCTGATTACCCATTGTCCCTAGCAGGACTAGAGCTTGATGGAGGGGTCAGTAAAACAGAGGTTAAAGGAGCTGCTGGTCTTTCCTCAGCTTCCCAGGGGACGAACACTCACACACGTAGAGGCCAAGTGACCTCTAGCCTCCACTCCCTATCTATCAGCAGGATGTAACCCCCCCTCCCCATTAGCCACTCCATCTCAGACTGAGTGGCCATGTGGTGCTTGTTTTAGCCTTGACCTCCTGTGTCACCTCAGCAAAGTTTGGTGTGTTTAAGCAGTGGTTGGTTCCTCTCCTAGTCTTCACTCGTAACTCAGGTGGACTGTTTTCTTGTTGTTTTTTAGCAAAACAGTTCCCATGACTCCATTAAGAGACAAATACATTTCAGGAGTCTGAAGGTCTTGAAAGAATCCCGTCCTATTTTTTCTAAATAGTTAGAGTCTCTCATTGTATTTAGCGTGACCATGGTGCAGGAGTGATTTCGCTGCTGCCATTTGATAGTGTGTTATGACCATTTTCAGAGTACTTATTTTATATGCCTTCCTTTTGTTTTATAACAGTAGCTAGTGAAGAAATAGACAGGCTACCACGTTTGGTTAATTGGACTGTGAATATTCACACTAGAGGTGGTGTCAATGCCTGCAGAGTGTCACATTGTGGCTGTCAATTCAAGACCTGAAGTGGCAAACATCTGCAATATAGCCACATCCTCCCGTACTTTCTCTGTCTTTTTCTCTCGTTCCTGCCTCTCTTTTTGTCTCACTCTTTTTTACAAACACATACCCAACCTCTTGCTATTCATCGCCTTCTCTCCATCTTTGTCTTTGTCACTGTCTGTCTGTCTCTCTTTCTGTCTTTCTGCGGTGGTTGGGTCTAGGCTGTGTTAGGAACAGGAGGCCTAGCAGGGACCTGAATGAGGGAGCGGGGCTATGTATATGTGTGTGGATTAGAGGGGATGACAAGTTACCTGAGGGGGATCAAATACACCCCTCCTCCCAGACTACTAGAGACACAAGGCCAAAGAATAACCACAGTGACTCCGTGAATTGTGGAACACACACACTAAATGTAGTGGGACACCAACAGTGTTTGTAGCACTAATGCTTCTAATTGTATTGTATCTCTACAAACCAATACAGTTCATAATATGTATGCATGGGCACACAGCCGTGGGAAGATGTTTAGGAGTGGGGGTGCTGCAATTTTTCTGCTGCGCTACATTTGCCCGCACTACAGATTGCTATATCGGTCTATCGGTCTGCTAATACAGGACTAGTAAAGGATAAAACAAAAAGTAATATTATTGATATTATAATTTATTAAAAATTTTGAGGGGGTGCTGCGGCACCCTCAGCACCCCTACTTCTATGCATACGCACACGTTTTTTGTGTATAGCTGCATTTTACAGTGTTGCAACCTCTTTCCATGTCCTGCCTGACTCAGTGCCATCACACACACATGCACAGAGCCAGTTGCCAAGGCAACCAGGAGCTAGCATGAAAGCTGTAGGGAGAGGTGGAGCAAGGCACCATTCCAACAAGCAACTGCCACTGTGTGTGTGTGTGTGTGTGTGTGTGTGTGTGTGTGTGTGTGTGTGTGTGTGTGTGTGTGTGTGTGTGTGTGTGTGTGTGTGTGTGTGTGTGTGTGTGTGTGTGTGTGTGTGTGTGTGTGTGTGTGTGTGTGTGTGTGTGTGTGTGTGTGTGTGTGTGTGTGTGTGTTTTATTATGCCTTTCTACTGCAGAGGAGAAGAAAATACTTGAAGTCACAGTTAATATAAATAACAAAGAATCCATGTCCATTACCACCACGCACCTTTCCATTAGAGCTTAGTGTGTTTATATTGAATAATTAAAGGTTGCTATATGCCATAGAAAATTATGCTCACCCTTTATGTACAGTGCCTTAATTTTATTGTGTTACTGCCTGAAGTTAACTTGGATTAAATTGAGATTTTGTGTCACTGGCCTACACACAATACCACACAATGGCAAAGTGGAATTATGTTTTTAGAAATATTTACAAATTAATACAAAATTAAAAGCTGAAATGTATTGAGTCAATAAGTATTCAACACCTTTGTTATGACAAGCCTATTTATTTCATCTTTATTTAACTAGGCAATTCAGTTAAGAACAAATTCTTATTTTCAATGACAGCCTAGAAACAGTGGGTTAACTGCCTGTTCAGGGGCAGAATGACAGATTAGTACCTTATCAGCTCAGGGGTTTGAACTTCCAACCTTCTGGTTACTAGTCAACCGCTCTAACCACTAGGCTACCCTGCCGCCCAGGAATAAAAATGTACTTAACGAGTCACAAAGTAGGTTGCATGTACAATAATACTGTTTAACATGATTTTTGAATGTACCCCACACATACATTTATCTGTAAGGTCTCTCAGTCAAGCACTGAATTTCAAACACAGATATAACCACGAAGACCAGGGAGGTTTTCCAATGCCTCGCAAAGAAGGGCACCTACTGAATAACCATTTAAACATGGTGAAGTTATTATTAATTACACTTTGGATGGTATATCAATACACTCAGTCACTACAAAGATACAGGTGTCCTTCCTAACTCAGTTATTATCCCTGGATTTGACAAATGTTGCATCCTGAGAATAAATCACTTTTCTCCCGGATAACCCGGTATTTACAGCCAAAACCGGAAGTGTCATTCAAAAGTATTATAAAGCATATAAATATGTCTCGATTTGATTAGAGCTTTGATCAGCATGACAATTCAAACAATTCAAACAATTCAAACCTTATGCGACCTGAGCCTGAGCCTGAGCCTTACAACCTGGAATTAAAATGGATTTTTGGGGGTTTGTATCATGTAATTTACACAACATGCCTACCACTTTGAATATGCAAAATGTATTTAATTGTGAAATAAACAAGAGAAAAAAAAAAAAAACGGAAAACTTGAGTGTGCATAACTATTCACCCCCCGAAAGTCAATACTTTGAAGAGCCACCTTTTGCAGCAATTACAGCTGCACGTCTCTTGGAGTATGTATCTATAAGCTTGGCACATCTAACCACTGGAATGTTTGCCCAATCTTGAAGGTAAAACTGCTCCAGCTCATTCAAGATGGATGGGTTCCGCAGGTGTACAGCAATCTTTAAGTCATACCAGAGATTCAAAATTGGATTGAGGTCTGGGCTTTGACTAGGCCATTCCATGACATTTAAATGTTCCCCTTAAACCACTCGAGTGTTGCTTTAGTATTATGCTTAGGGTCATTGTCCTGCTGGAAGGTGAACCTCTGTCCCGGTCTCAAATCTCTGGAAGACTGAAACAGGTTTCATTCAGGAATTTCCCTGTATTTAGCGCCATCCATCATTACTTCAATTCTAACCCATTTCCCTGCCGATGAAAAACATCCCCACAGCATGATGCTGCCACCACCATGCTTCACTGTGGATGGTGTTCTCAAGGTGATGAGAGGTGTTGGGTTTGTGCCAGACATAGTGCTTTCCTTGATGGCCAAATAGCTACATTTTTGTCTCATCTGACCAGAGCACCTTCTTCCATATGTTTGGGGAGTCTCCCACATGCCTTTTGGCGAACACCAAACACCTTTCTTTAAGCAATGCCTTTTTTTTCTGGCCACTTTTCCTTAAAGCCCAGCTCTGTGGAGTGTACAGCTTAAAGTGGTCCTATGGACAGATACTCCAATCTCCGCTGTGGAGCTTTGCAGCTCCTTTAGCGTTGTCTTTGGTCTCTTTGTTGCCTCTCTGATTAATGCCCTCCTTGCCTGGTCCATGAGCTTTGGTGGGCGGCGCTCTCTTGGCAGGTTTGTTGTGGTACCAGATTCTTTCAATTTTTTTTAAGTCATGGACTTAATGGTGCTCAGTGGAATGTTCAAAGTTTCAGATATTTTTTTATAACCCAACCCTGATCTGTACTTCTCCACAATGTTGTCCATAACCTGTTTGGAGAGCTCCTTTGTCTTCATGGTATCGCTTGCTTGGTGGTGCCCCTTGTTTAGTGGTGTTGCAGACTCTGGGGCCTTTCAGAACAGGTGTATATATACTGAGATCATGTGACAGATCATGTGACACTTGGATTGCACACAGGTGGACTTTATTTAACTAATTATGTGACTTCTGACGGTAATTGGTGCACCAGATCTTATTTAGGGACTTCATAGCAAAGGGGGGTGAATACATATACACGCACCACTTCTCAGTTTTTTTTAAACAAATTCTTTTTTTTCATTTCACTTCACCCATTTTGTATATGTCCATTACATGAAATAAAAATAAAAATACATTTAAATTACAGGTTGTAATGCATCAAAATAGGAAAAACGCCAAGGGGGGGTGAATGCTTTTGCAAGGCACTGTATGATATAGGCTACTGCACACTACACAAGACAGAAAGACAGAAAAGCCCATAGAGTAAGCTAGCTATATGCTCTCTTGGGTAAATAAATTAAACTAGCTCTAATCTTTTTGAGTGTGAATTGTATTACTGTACTGTATTATATGGACTGGAATTATGTAGGCCTACATCATTCAAACCAGATAAACCAGAAATGAACATGAGGTTGTGGCTTCCAATTTTACAAGTATAGGCGAGCAAATTTGATTGTAATTTTGAAATATAATAGGGCCTATTTGTATCATTAGTAGGCTGACACATACAGTGTCAAGAAAAAGTATGTGAACCCTTTGGAATTACCTGGATTTCTGCATAAAATGCTCATCAAATTTGATCTGACCTTCATCTAAGTCACAACAATAGACAAACACAGTGTGCTTTAACTAATAACATAAAAAACAATGATACGTTTTCATGTCTTTGTTGAACACACCATGTAAACATTCACAGTGCAGGGTGGGAAAAGTATGTGAACCCTTGGATTTAATAACTGGTTCCGGCGCCGACAGAGATGGCCGACTCGCTTCGCGTTCCTAGGAAACTATGCCGTATTTTGTTTTTTTTTACGTGTTATTTCTTAGATTGGTACCCCAGGTAATCTTAGGTTTCATTACATACAGTCAGGAGGAACTACTGAATATAAGAGCTCACCATCATTACGACCAGGAATATGACTTTCCCGAAGCTGTGTTCTGCCTTCCACCCAGGACAATGGATCGGATCCAAGCCAGCGACCCAAAACAACGTCGTTGTAAAAGGGGCAAACAAAGCAGTCTTCTGGTCAGGCTCCGGAGACAGGCACATCGCACACCACTCCCTAGCATACTACTCACCAATGTCCAGTCTCTTGACAACACGATTGATGAAATCCGAGCAAGGTAGCATTCCAGAGAGACATCAGAGACTGTAACGTTCTTTTCTTCTTTTTTAACCCCCCTTTTCATGGTACAATTGTATACCACAATTTAGTGGTAGCTACTATCTTGTCTCATCGCTACAACTCCTGTACGGGATTGGGAGAGACAAAGGTCGAACGTCATGTGTCCTCCGATACACAACCCAACCAAGCCGTACTGCTTCTTAACACAGCGCGCATCCAACCCGGAAGCCAGCCGCACGCATGTGTCGGAGGAAACACCGTGCACCTGGCAACCTTGGTTAGCGCACACTACGCCCGGCCCGCCACAGGAGTTACTGGTGCACGATGAGCCAAGGATATCCCTACCGGGCAAACCCTCCTTAACCCGGACGACGCTAGGTCAATTGTGCGTCGCCCCACACACCTCCCGGTCGTGGCCGGTTACGACACAGCCTGGGCGTGAACCTAGATACAGGAACTCAAGTGCTTCTGTTCACCTGACTTAGAATTCCTCACAATCAAATGTCGACCGCATTATCTACCAAGGGAATTATCTTCGATTATAATCACAGCCGTATATATTCCCCCCCAAGCAGACACATCGATGGCCATGAACAAACTTTATTTGACTCTATGTAAACTGGAAACCACATATCCTGAGGCTGCATTCATTGTAGCTGGGGATTTTAACAAGGCTAATCTGAGAAACAAGACTCCCTAAATTCTATCAGCATATCGATTGTGCAACCAGGGCTGGTAAAACCCTGGATCATTGTTATTCTAACTTCCGCGCCGCATATAAGGCCAACCCCCGACCCTCCTTTCGGAAAAGCTGACCACGACTCAATTTTGTTGCTTCCGGCCTACAGACAGAGACTAAAACAAGATGCTCCCACGCTCAGGTCTGTTCAACTCTGATCCGACCAATCTGATTCCACTCTTCAAGACTGCTTCGATCACGTGGATTGGGATATGTTCCGCATTGCGTCCAACAACAACATTGACGAATACGCTGATTCGGTGAGCGAGTTCATTAGAAAGTGCATTGACGTTGTTATACCCACAGCAACAATTAAAACATTCCCAAATGTAACGGTTTTCTTTAGGTGAAGTAGAGGCGGACCAAAATGCAGCGTGGTTGTTATTCATTGTACTTTAATAAAGAAACTGTACACGAATAGACTAACAAAACAACAAACGTGCGAAAACCTAAAACAGTCCTATCTGGTGCAAAACACAGAGACAGGAACAATCACCCACAAACACACAGTGAAACCCAGGCTACCTAAATATGGTTCCCAATCAGAGACAATGACTAACACCTGCCTCTGATTGAGAACCATATCAGGCCAGACATAGAAATAGACAAACAAGAAATCCAACATAGAATGCCCACTCAGATCACACCCTGACCAACCAAAACATAGAAACATACAAAGCAAACTATGGTCAGGGTATGACACCAAACCAGAAACCGTGGATTGATGGCAGCATTTGCGCGAAACTGAAAGCACAAACCACTGCTTTTAACCAGGGCAAGGTGACTGGAAACATGACCAAATACAAACAGTGTAGCTATTCCCTCCGCAAGGCAATCAAACAAGCTAAGCGTCAGTATAGAGACAAAGTAGAGTCGCAATTCAACGGCTCAGACACAAGAGGTATGTGGCAGGGTCTACAGTCAATCACGGATTACAAAAAGAAAACCAGCACCGTCGGGGACCAGGATGTCTTGCTCCCAGACAGACTAAATAACGTTTTTGCTTGCTTTGAGGACAATACAGTGCCACTGACACAGCCCGCTACCAAAACCTGTGCAACTGGGTACTGGATTTCCTGACGGGCCGCCCCCAGGTGGTGAGGATATGTAACAACATCTCCACCCCGCTGATCCTCAACACTGGGGCCCCACAAGGGTGCGTTCTGAGCCCTCTCCTGTACTCCCTGTTCACCCACGACTGTGTGGCCATGCACGCTCCAACTCAATCATCAAGTTTGCTGACGACACTACAGTGGTAGACTTGATTACCAACAACGATGAGACAGCCTACAGGGAGGAGGTGAGGGCCCTCGGAGTGTGGTGTCAGGAAAATAACCTCACACTCAACGTCAACAAAACAAAGGAGATTATTGTGGACTTCAGTAAACAGCAAAGGGAGCACCTCCCTATCCACATCGACGGGACAGTAATGGAGAGGGTAGTAAGTTTTAAGTTCCTCGGTGTACACATCACGGACAAACTGAATTGGTCCACCCACACAGACAGCGTTGTGAAGAAGGCACAGCAGCGCCTCTTCAACCTCAGGAGGCTGAAGAAATTTGTCTCGTCACCAAAATCACTCACAAACTTCTACAGATGCACAATCGAGAGCATCCTATCGGGCTGTATCACCGCCTGGTACGGCAACTCCTCCGCCCACAACCGTAAGGCTCTCCAGAGGGTAGTGAGGTCTGCACAATGCATCACCGGGGGCAAACTACCTGCCCTCCAGGACACCTACACCCCCCAATGTCACAGGAAGATCATCCAGGACAACAACCACCCGAGCCACTGCCTGTTCACCCCGCTATCATCCAGAAGGTGAGGTCAGTGCAGGTGCATCAAAGCAGAGAGACTGAAAAACAGCTTCCATCTCAAGGTCATCAGACTGTTAAACAGCCACCACTAACATTGAGTGGCTGCTGCCAACATACTAACTCAACTCCAGCCACTTTAACAATGGAATTTATGTAAAAATGTATCACTAGCACTTTAAACAATGCCACTTAATATAATATAATGTTTACATACCCTATATTACTCATCTCATATGTATATAATGTACTCTATATCATCTACTGCATATTTATGTAATACATGTATCACTAGCCACTTTAAACTATGCCACTTTGTTTACATACCCTACATTGCTGATCTCATATGTATATACTGTACTCGATACCATCCACTGCATCTTGCCTATGCCGTTCTGTACCATCACTCATTCATATATCTTTATATACATATACTTTATCCCCTTACACTTGTGTGTATAATATTGTAGTTGTGGAATTGTTAGGTTAGATGACTCGTTGGTTATTACTGCATTGTCGGAACTAGAAGCACAAGCATTTCGCTACACTTGCATTAACATCTGCTAACCATGTGTATGTGACAAATAACATTTGATTTGATTTGGTTGAACCTCCTTTGGAAGCAATAACCTCAACCAAACATGTTCTGTAGTTACAGATCAGACCTACCTAATGATCAGGAGGAATTTTGGACCATTCCTCTTCACAAAACTGTTTCAGTTCAGCACTATTCTTGTGAAGTCTGGTGTGAACCGCTCTCTTGAGGTCATGCCACTGCATCTCAATCAGGTTGAGGTCAGGACTCTGACTGGGCCACTCCAGAAGGCATATTTTCTTCTGTTGAAGCATTTCTGTTGTTGATTTACTTCTGTGTTATGGGTCGTTGTCCTGTTGCATCACCCAACTTCTGTTGACATTCAATTGGCAGACAGAGAGCCTAACATTCTCCCGCAAAAAGTATTGATAAACTCTGGAATTCATTTTTCCGTCGATGATAGCAAGCTGTCCAGGCACTGAGGCAGCAATGCAGACCCAAACCATGATGCTCCATCCACCATACTTTACAGTTGAGACTAGGTTTTCATGTTGGTGTGCTGTGCCTTTTTTCTCCACACATAGTGTTGTGTGTTCCTTCCTTCCAAACAACTCAACTTTAGTTGAATCTGTCCAGAGAATATTTTGCCAGTAGAGCTGTGGAACATCCAGGTGCTTCAGATGTGCAGCAATGTTCTTTTTAGGACAGCAGTGGCTTCTTCCGTGGTGTCCTTCCATGAACACCATTCTTATTTGGTGTTTTACGTATTGTAGACTAGTCAACAGAGATGTTAGCATGTTCCAGAGATTTCCGTAAGTCTTTAGCTGACACTCTAGGATTCTTCTTAACCTCATTGAGCATTCTGCGCTTTGCTCTTGCAGTCATCTTTGCAGGATGGCCAGCTCTAGGAAGAGTAGCAAGAGTGCTGAACTTTCTCCATTTGTAGACAATTTGTCTTACCGTGGACTGAAGAACATCAAGGCTTTTAGAGATAATTTTGTAACCAGCTTTATGCAAGTCAACAATTCTTAATCTTAGGTCTTCTGAGATCTCTTTTGTTCGAGGCATGGTTCACATCAAGCATTGCTTCTTGTGAATATTAAACTCAAGTTTTGTGTGTGTTTTGTATAGGGCATGGCAGCTCTAACCAACATCTCCAATCTCATCTCATTGATTGGACTCCATGTTAGCTGACTGCTGACTCCAATGAGCTTTTGGAGAAGTCATTAGCCTAGGAGTTCACATACTTTTCCCAACCTACACTGTGATTTTTTAAATTATGTATTCAATATAGACAAGAAAAATACAATCATTTATGTATTATTAGTTTAAGCACACTGCGAGTGTCTATTGCTGTGACTTAGATGAAGGTCAGATCAAATTTTATGACCAATTTATGCCAAAATCCAGGGGACTCTGAAGGGTTCACATACTTTTACTTGCCACTATGTATATCTTTCATAATATTTCCCCTAATGTTATTAGCCTCCTCTTTCTCTATTGTTGCTTCATTGATTTCTTGCTTTCAACAGTTAAATGAAATAAGTGTCATTGTCCTTAATTTTATAATTCTAATGACATCCTTAAATAATATAGGACTAGAATGCGATGCAGAAGGCTTTCCCTTCTCTCCACGAGGATTGGATGTCAAACTACCCGTGAGTTTTATTGGCTGCTGTTTAACATTCAGAAAAAAAGAGCTTGCGTCCCACTTCGAATAGTCCACCTATGTATAAGAAATGCAAAAAAAATCATGTCCAGCAAGCTATTCTAGTCTATCTTTTCCTGCATGGGACTCCAAGAACTAAGGAGTGTTTTTTAAGGAGAGACCTTCGGAGCACAGGTGCTTGCGTAAAGCGCAAGAGACAGAGGCTATAAGTTAGAAGCTTATATAACTAACCCATCACTAATTAGCTGAAAGAGGTAGGCTAGGACATGTGTAGAACAGGATTATCTATTTTGGTAGCAATTTGAATGGAGTTGATGGAGAGAGAGAAAGACTGCTAGAAAGTGCTCGCACGTGCACTGATTTAAAGCAATGATATTCGAGTGGCTGTTTTAAAATTCTGCAGCTGCAATGAAAAAACAATTAATGCCAAATTAAAAAGCAAAGTTACCTCTGAAAGCCAGATGTAGATGGGTAAATTAGAACGCATTCGGTCTTTATATTACTGTAGCATAGGCTATGCTGCAGCAAATCTAGGCCTACCTGTCACATGAAAAATAAGTTACCATGATGAGATGGTAGTTCTACATGGATTGTGAACTGCGCTCCATACTGAGATGGGTCTGTCCTCACCCTGAGCGTTAATTCATCATGCAGAGGCTGTAGAGAAGCCAGATTTAGACATTGCACATGTTTTTTACAGTTCCATTTCATGCCATGCTGTTTGTATAAATGATTTATTATAATGTACCTGTTTCTCTCAGTTATTTATCCAAGGAAAATGGAGCGGTTTTGGGCGATAAGGTAAATCTCAGGAACTGAGTTCCGCCATTCCACCCGAGAAGGAAACTACTTCGGAATTTTACCATGAGGCCAATGGTGACATTAAAATGTTTACAGAGTTTAAGCGCTGTGATAGGAGAAAACTGAGGATAGATCAAAACATTGTAGTTTCTACACAATACTCACCTAAATGACAGAGTGAAAATAAGGAAGATTGTACAGAATATTGCACATATATATTTCTCTTTATGATGGGGATTTAGAGTTACTGAAAACAAATTCTGCATGAACTGTTAATGGGTTAAAGTTTAAACTACAAAATTGTGTCAAAGAAATTAACTTTATGTCCTGAATACAACGTGTTATGTTTCGGGAAAATCACTTGAGTATGGCGATGGCTGATTCACGTTATGGGTTTGTCATCGGCAAGGACTAGGGAGTTTTTAAAAATAAAAATAAATGGAATAGAGCTAAGCACAGGCAAAATCCTAGAGGAAAACCTTTCAGCAGGACAATAACCTTAAACACAATGCCAAATATACACTAAGGTGCTTACCAAGATGACATTGAATGTTCCTGAGTAGCATAGTTACAGTTTTGACTTAAATTGGCTTGAAAATCTATGGCAAGACTCGAAAATGCTAACAGGAAAGGAAAATCAAGGATGAGATCTCTTTTTTATCATCTTTACAGTATGTCTCCTAGACAAAACGGAGTACTATTCAACACCAAAGAGAGATTTTGAGTATTTTCTCAAATATCTCACATTTTGCTCCTGAGAAATAACCAAGGATTGGTCTCACATTGATCAATGTATGAGTTCTCTAAATTATCTTAAATGTGTTTCCTTTCAACTCCCTCAATTCATGCAGGAAAGAAAAGAAGAGCACAATCTCAACAAAATCTCCATCTGACTCCAAATAATTAGAATCCATCTCGAACATGCTTCACTTATCACAGACAAGTATCACCACATATAATCTAGGATCTATCTCGGTGTGATCAAATATGAGTTCTCTCAATTGTCTTAAAGCAGGTAGCATAGTGGGTAGGAGCCAATAACTGAAAGGTTGCTGGATTGAATCCCGAGCCGACAAGGTAAAAGTCTGTCATTCCTCCCCTGAGCAAGGCAGTTAACCCCCAACAACTGCTCCCCGGGTGCCGATGATGTCGGTTGATGTCGACCCCCGCCACTCTCCGACTCAGAGGGATTGTGTTAAATGCAAGAAACACATTTCAGTTGAATGCAGTTCAATTATTACTATGAACCTCAATGGTTTATCCTATTGCTCAGATTTAGCTCTTGAGTATATGATAATAAGATGTCCTTGAATTCGCTGTACATCTCAATTGCATATCAAATTTACACTCTCAATCCGTCATGTTTCAAATAATAGCTTCTCTTTTACATCTTTGTATTTCTCCTAAGGGGCCTTTAGGTGAAAGAAGTCACACATGAAGGAGAACCACACGATTCAAAATTGAGAAGATCAAATTCATCTCAGGTGATCAGGAAAAGGCCTTATTGGGCAGCACATTTTTCCTATGGGTGGCGGTTTAGACATGATCAACAACCAACTTGACAGAGCTTGAAGAAATGCCAAATTAACAATGTGCAAATATTGTACAATCCAGGTGTGCAAAGCCCTTAGAGACTTGCCCAGAAAGATTCACAGCTTTAAGCACTGCCAAAGTTGATTCTAGCATGTATTGGGGTGTGAATCATTTTCAATAAATTTGCAAAATGTTCCAAAATTATTTTCACGTTGTCATTGTGTGTAGATGTTTTTTTTGTTGTAGTTTTTTTCCATTTGAATTCAGGCTGTAACACAACTAAATGTGTCATTTGTACGTTGAGGGGTATGAATACTTTTTGAATGCACTGTATTTATAATACTTGTTATATCCTTAGAAATAGTTCACATTTCTCCACAGCAAAACACTTCTATCCTTGGGGACCATTCAGAGTTCTTAAACAGGGTTGGGTGGTGGGGTTACAGCCAGTCCTGTTTGGTCAATGTGTGGCCAGTGAGCCATGGGGATATGGGGTCAGCTTGTGGACACCTTGCGGTCGATTGGACGTTTGAGACAAACACAAAGACTAGGGTATGCAAAGTTCCGCTCAATTGACCTTCCATTGTAGCCCCAGGTTAAGAGGTGACAAGAGGCCAGTGATGATATTCTCTTTATGGGGCGGTGGTGGTCAGGGTGCCCCCTAACCCCAGTCTGGTCACAAGCAAACAAACATATGCTCTTTCTCAATGGTGGCAGCGCCATCTGAAAGCACACGTGGGATTCCAGTTCATTAAATGAATTTGAACTTCTGCTCTGGTCAAGATTAGTCAGTATTGATGTAATGCCATAGTGGATTAACTGAGCCTAATGTAGAGCCCTATAGAGACTATTGTCTGTCATTCAGTGTGGCAATGCCTCAATGGAAACATTGCGGAAACAGATGGTAAAATTGATGACTGTTTATGCAAATATCAACCATTTAAAAATGAAATAGGCTATGTCACTATCCTATGGCATTATCTGACTGTTTGATTTACTGCTTTGTATATCTAGATTCCTTTTATTTAAAAAAAATGTGTCTGCTTCAAAATGTCCACTATTTTGCTGTGTAGCTAGCTGTGGTAAAGATCTGCCTGTGTTGTACAACTTTACACAATTACTTAGCCTCTCAAAATGAACAACCAAATCAGAATAAGAACACGGGTTACCACAACAACCATCAGCTCTATGAAGACCCTTCCCTTATAGAGAGTAATGGTACAACCTCTGACTCGTATACACATATCATGCATAAGTCACTGAACATTTCCTTTTCTTGCCAGTAAAATACCACCCACATAAGCGAAATGCACAATAATCCCCTTCCCACTCTCCCACGGAAGCCACAGTTCAAAATCACACACATTACCATAAGAGTCACCAAGACTAATCCTGAAATGATGCATTGTTTTACTTACACCTTTATTTTGTCGATAGGGCAGCAGTGAGACAAAAGGGAGTTTGTGTTTAGCCTCAGATTTAATGTTGGGAAGAGGAGAGAATGGGGGTACCAATGGGAGTAGAATAACTGGGTGGGTGTGGTATGGCACTTAAAATGCAGACAGTGACAGTTGCCTTGAACTTGAACCCCCCTGAGTTCCCCTTGACCCCGGCTCTTTTCCCGTGCTCCTCTCTGCCCCGATGGCGGTGGATGCCTTTGTTGAACTGTCTGCATTAACTCTTCGCACCTCTATTCGCCACCCCCAGCCCCTCTCTTCTCTAGCCTCCTCCGCCTATTAATGGGGCCTTCCTCAGACCTTCCAGGGCTGCTTTCGGGACACCCTTCTGGTCCCATCCAATGCCACTGTGTGTGTATGCTAATATGACCCAAGGGTTCTATTCCCACACACTGGATCTCAGATTTATTCTTTTGTTTTTAAGGGATTAGGGGAGAAGCTCCACTAGCTTTCTGCCTTCCCATGATAAGACACTAGACACACGTTTCAGAATCTGTCAAAAGTGTCAGATTATCTAATGAGATTGATTGGTATTCAATCAGCAATCAAATCAAAACGGCACTGTTTAATATAATTCTCCATAATTAACTTACTTTATGGTTTCAACATCTGACGCCAAAATATTCTACGTTAAAGAGAAGCTGCAATTGGAGTGGAGGCACAGTTAATGTAGGTCGAAACCAAAGACAAGATGATAGGATTTCTGTCAGTCAAGGAGAGATCAAGACCGTCAAGACCCTTTCAACAACAGCAATGTTGATTTGTGATAGTTATTGAGTTAACCTAACCCCTCAGTGACGTTTAACCTTCCCCTCGACCAAACCAAATGAGAGTAGAGTGCTTGAACTGAGCAAACATGGCAGAATGCGTTTAATTTTACGAGATTGTAAAACCAACCTTTTGAGTTGCATTTGGCCTTCCACCAATTCACTTTACAAATGCAATGGTCATAATTAAAGACAGAAGGAAACTAGATCCCGCTTGTTAAATAATTATAGCAGGCTATACTTAGTTAGCCTCAACAATCCCATGCGCCCCATTGAGAGTGTACATGTATAAGATTGCTCAAGAACAAATGATAGGTTATATTTTAACAGGATCCAAATAAGGCTTGCGCCAAAAGAACTTGATAGTGAGGATGAGTAAGTGGAGGTGGGGGATGGTGGGAGGTGGGTCATTTAGGTGTACACATTTTTCTCAGGTCGTTTGGTTAGTGACAGGCAAGTGTAATGGTGCTTCAAGTAATGGAATCAACCACTCGAGTAACATGTGCATGCACACACTCACTCATTCACTCCTTCACTGAAAGCACGCCTCTTTTGCATATGAATGACATCACCATAAAGTTTGGAGGGACGTTTTGGCGGTTGAGGAGGATGCAGGGGGTTGGGAGGGCTGTGAAAGAGACGACATTACTCACAGTTCTCACTGCCTCCATTCACCAGCTCTGGCCAAGCTGTTTGACATTCCAGGACAGGATTCACTTAATGCATCCAAAAAAAAACAGAGACAGTGGCCACAATTGATCAGTGATCAATGCTTTTCACTTGATCCAGTGGAATTTCAGCCCAGTACTTTGTTCCTTTATTAAATGTTTCTGTCGATAACATTTTTATGTTGATTAAATATTCATCATATTTTTAGCATGCACCTCTGGCCACTGTCTCGTTGCTCACTGCATGGAACGGCCGTCAAAAGAAAGACGGCAATGCAGCGGAGAAAAAGCAGCAAACTGTGGACCAACAACCGCTTAAAGAGGTCAAAATTATACTTGGCACCGACCACAGTTGGATCTAAGGACACGCATCCTCGGTCCATAGTGACGGGTTGAGAACACGTTTCCCTCCAAAACCACACAGAATGGACTCCCAGGGTCGCATTCCTGCATGGTAATGATGATGCTGAGGAAACTATGAAAGGAGCAGCACCCAAGTTCCTGACCCTTGGGCAACTACCAATACATGCCATTTTCCCCTCTGTATTCCCTTGGCACTGGCCCCGGTGCCACTGTCCATCAAACAGCTATGGTCAGAAATGTAAATCTTCCATTTTAAGTATCAGGTTAAAGCTATGTTGACAGATCATTGCCGCCATCTTGGAATGCCTAAGAGTCTGTATTCATACATCGCTCTCATGTTAGACGTAGCTAACGCATGCTTCTCACGAAAGAAGGCTACACCCTCTAAATGTTAACTACAGAAACTCCTTATTTGCCCATGCTAATCCTTTGTTTGAAGCATTCACATTATCAGGCGATTAAATGTCAAGTGACCTCAGGTATTGTAAATCAACATTGTGCGTCGTCAAATGACGCTCACAGAGCCAATACGATTTGTAGCCCATATGATTATAGAACATTGCAATCTTCCTCTATTTTCCATGGCTCCCTCTTGTTGACATGATGCCAATGGATGACGGGACTACAAAAGAAGCCGAGCGTATCTTGGCGAGTAGCAGGAGTGTTCCACAGACAAGCTGGGTGACTTTACCCTGGATCTGACCCTGACCAACCTGTGAGTTCAAGCAGCAGCTAGCTCAGACAATAATCCACCATCAGTCCGACAACAGTTCCGTTGTGTAGCTAGCGTTGCTCAAATGTGCTTAACATCACGGCTCAGTTCATTAACGCCTATAGCGCTCAGCTAATGCAACTTGTCTCTTGGCGGGTTGACAGAAACCAGTGAATTAGATTATGAGAACGATAACACTGCCAAGAATCATGGAGGGCGAGGGGAGATGTCACAAAAGACTGGATGTTAATGCCTGGAACATAATGTACTTGCAACCTGGCCCGGTTAATAAGGGCACTATAATATTTGCATGGAGTGGATGTTTAATTGTACAGCCACTTGTTTTCTGCTGGCCATAGCTATACAAAACAGTAGTTTCTTTCAGAACTCTGACACTATCCAATGTGGATATCAAAATCCTGTATCGGCATGCTTGCAGCATTCAAATGTTTACATTAAAATGCAAAGATTCCTAAAATGAAAACAACTACTGCTTGATAAACCTATGCTGTTAGGGTTGCATTTCATTTGTTTTAAAGTATATATACAGACCTATACACTAGGGTCAGCAGACTATTTTACATGACAATGGTAGTGACTTGTGAGGGCCCATATGCCGGTTGTTGGCACATCTCAGTGACAGTACACTGTAACATGCAATACACAGAGGACTACACACCTGAGTAGGGTTTGTGTGTGTGTGTGTGTGTGTGTGTGTGTGTGTGTGTGTGTGTGTGTGTGTGTGTGTGTGTGTGTGTGTGTGTGTGTGTGTGTGTGTGTGTGTGTGTGTGTGTGTGTGTGTGTGTGTGTGTGTGTGTGTGTGTGTGTGTGTGTGTGTGTGTGTGTGTGTGTGTGTGTGTGTGTGTGTGTGAGAGAGAGAGAGAGAGAGAGAGAGAGAGAGAGAGAGAGAGAGAGAGAGAGAGAGAGAGAGAGAGAGAGAGAGAGAGAGAGAAATGGGAAGTTAAGAAGAGACCCCAAATGTGACTGGAAATATTACAACAGGCAAAAAAAGGCACATTTGATCTAATAAGAGGAACCTCATCTACAGTTTGATAAAATGCAAAATGTGGGAAAGATTGAAGTAGGCCCATTAAACGTTTTATTATTATTTTTGTCTTCAAATCAAATCAAATCTTATGTTATTGCGGGTTATTGCGGGTATAGCGAAATTGCGGGTATAGCGAAATCATTCAGTAAACTTAAAATAAATGAAAGCAGTTATGGATTGCGTTTACAAAAAAATCCATCTCAATCATGTATTGAATTGGAATTGTTGAAGATTTTGACTTTTCATCACAACTATTATGACGATTATTGTGATCTCAAGTAGCTCAACACTAAACGTATAAGATCCTCAATCCTGTGGAATTTGCCAATAGAATGTTCCAGTCCTGGCTCTGAGTTATCAGTAAATCTGCTCACCGCTTCAAATTAGGGCAAGTATGTCTTGTGTGTCAGTGACGTTTTGGTGAGTCTTCCACCTTCTCTTTCTTACATGCCAACAGATTCATGAAGATTGACAGAAATAGAACAAAACTGTTGTTTTCTGTTTGTTTTCAATGTAAACTTTTATTACTAATCCATGACAGGACACAGTTTGTTTTTCATACAAAGGCACATGGTTCATTCAGTGCAATCTAGCATTACATAATACACACTAGATTGCATAACACAAACAACATCGGTTGCTTAAAAATATCTGAATAGACATTTCATCTCGGTGCAAAACAAAACAAGAAACAAATAATTATTTAATCATTTCAGCGACCACACTTTGTTGATTATATGCGGATAGACTGGTTTTAGCCATCCCTGAAGTGACTTTTAGTTACGGATTCAAAACGTTTTTCAATTTCAAGCTTATCCAGGCAGATGTAATAATATAGCATTGTGATGCTCAAGATGATCAAAATAATACATTTACAAAATCAGACCAAGATAGTCTCCTTCAACTCAATTACACAAGCGCTGAATAGATTGTTAAAATGAATATTTAAAAGATTTGCATACATTATCAATTGGAAATAAAAATGTGCCACTTCCTGAAAATGTATATAAAACAAACTAGTCTATGATAGTGCTTGCATTATTGCATTTGCTTGTGTGTGTGTGTGTGTGTGTGTGTGTGTGTGTGTGTGTGTGTGTGTGTGTGTGTGTGTGTGTGTGTGTGTGTGTGTGTGTGTGTGTGTGTGTCTGTGTGTGTGTGTGTGTGTGTGTGTGTCTGTGTGTGTGTGTGTGTGTGTGTGTGTGTGTGTGTGTGTGTGTGTGTGTGTGTGTGTGTGTGTGTGTGTGTGTGTGTGTGTGTGTGTGTGTGTGTGTGTGTGTGTGTGTGTGTGTGTGTGTGTGTGTGTGCGGAGAAAAAGCAGCAAACTGTGGACCAACAACCGCTTAAAGAGGTCAAAATTATACTTGGCACCGACCACAGTTGGATCTAAGGACACGCATCCTCGGTCCATAGTGACGGGTTGAGAACACGTTTCCCTCCAAAACCACACAGAATGGACTCCCAGGGTCGCATTCCTGCATGGTAATGATGATGCTGAGGAAACTATGAAAGGAGCAGCACCCAAGTTCCTGACCCTTGGGCAACTACCAATACATGCCATTTTCCCCTCTGTATTCCCTTGGCACTGGCCCCGGTGCCACTGTCCATCAAACAGCTATGGTCAGAAATGTAAATCTTCCATTTTAAGTATCAGGTTAAAGCTATGTTGACAGATCATTGCCGCCATCTTGGAATGCCTAAGAGTCTGTATTCATACATCGCTCTCATGTTAGACGTAGCTAACGCATGCTTCTCACGAAAGAAGGCTACACCCTCTAAATGTTAACTACAGAAACTCCTTATTTGCCCATGCTAATCCTTTGTTTGAAGCATTCACATTATCAGGCGATTAAATGTCAAGTGACCTCAGGTATTGTAAATCAACATTGTGCGTCGTCAAATGACGCTCACAGAGCCAATACGATTTGTAGCCCATATGATTATAGAACATTGCAATCTTCCTCTATTTTCCATGGCTCCCTCTTGTTGACATGATGCCAATGGATGACGGGACTACAAAAGAAGCCGAGCGTATCTTGGCGAGTAGCAGGAGTGTTCCACAGACAAGCTGGGTGACTTTACCCTGGATCTGACCCTGACCAACCTGTGAGTTCAAGCAGCAGCTAGCTCAGACAATAATCCACCATCAGTCCGACAACAGTTCCGTTGTGTAGCTAGCGTTGCTCAAATGTGCTTAACATCACGGCTCAGTTCATTAACGCCTATAGCGCTCAGCTAATGCAACTTGTCTCTTGGCGGGTTGACAGAAACCAGTGAATTAGATTATGAGAACGATAACACTGCCAAGAATCATGGAGGGCGAGGGGAGATGTCACAAAAGACTGGATGTTAATGCCTGGAACATAATGTACTTGCAACCTGGCCCGGTTAATAAGGGCACTATAATATTTGCATGGAGTGGATGTTTAATTGTACAGCCACTTGTTTTCTGCTGGCCATAGCTATACAAAACAGTAGTTTCTTTCAGAACTCTGACACTATCCAATGTGGATATCAAAATCCTGTATCGGCATGCTTGCAGCATTCAAATGTTTACATTAAAATGCAAAGATTCCTAAAATGAAAACAACTACTGCTTGATAAACCTATGCTGTTAGGGTTGCATTTCATTTGTTTTAAAGTATATATACAGACCTATACACTAGGGTCAGCAGACTATTTTACATGACAATGGTAGTGACTTGTGAGGGCCCATATGCCGGTTGTTGGCACATCTCAGTGACAGTACACTGTAACATGCAATACACAGAGGACTACACACCTGAGTAGGGTTTGTGTGTGTGTGTGTGTGTGTGTGTGTGTGTGTGTGTGTGTGTGTGTGTGTGTGTGTGTGTGTGTGTGTGTGTGTGTGTGTGTGTGTGTGTGTGTGTGTGTGTGTGTGTGTGTGTGTGTGTGTGTGTGTGTGTGTGTGTGTGAGAGAGAGAGAGAGAGAGAGAGAGAGAGAGAGAGAGAGAGAGAGAGAGAGAGAGAGAGAGAGAGAGAGAGAGAGAGAGAGAGAGAGAGAGAATGGGAAGTTAAGAAGAGACCCCAAATGTGACTGGAAATATTACAACAGGCAAAAAAGGCACATTTGATCTAATAAGAGGAACCTCATCTACAGTTTGATAAAATGCAAAATGTGGGAAAGATTGAAGTAGGCCCATTAAACGTTTTATTATTATTTTTGTCTTCAAATCAAATCAAATCTTATGTTATTGCGGGTTATTGCGGGTATAGCGAAATTGCGGGTATAGCGAAATCATTCAGTAAACTTAAAATAAATGAAAGCAGTTATGGATTGCGTTTACAAAAAATCCATCTCAATCATGTATTGAATTGGAATTGTTGAAGATTTTGACTTTTCATCACAACTATTATGACGATTATTGTGATCTCAAGTAGCTCAACACTAAACGTATAAGATCCTCAATCCTGTGGAATTTGCCAATAGAATGTTCCAGTCCTGGCTCTGAGTTATCAGTAAATCTGCTCACCGCTTCAAATTAGGGCAAGTATGTCTTGTGTGTCAGTGACGTTTTGGTGAGTCTTCCACCTTCTCTTTCTTACATGCCAACAGATTCATGAAGATGGACAGAAATAGAACAAAACTGTTGTTTTCTGTTTGTTTTCAATGTAAACTTTTATTACTAATCCATGACAGGACACAGTTTGTTTTTCATACAAAGGCACATGGTTCATTCAGTGCAATCTAGCATTACATAATACACA